>NC_039256.1:25804567-25877469 GCF_003368295.1 Carassius auratus | reverse complement strand
AAGGATAAATTATAAAGATAAAAATGCAAATACTGTATTGGATTTTATTTGGGTCTGGTTCCTGGGCACTATGTTCTGTGAGACTTTGAGTTGTTGTTACCATATGATGACTCGCCAAACTGATGGCATTGCTGCTGATTAATTTTTCTCGGACAGATGGAGAGTTTTGGCATTTTTCATGAAATGGATACAGTGTAAATGCACTGCTCTTTAAAGTGGGGATTTGTTCTGTCTCACGTCAGAGGTGTTGAATCTTGTTGTATCCAACAATCATGTGCCAAGTCATAATCTAATTGATATTTTATTCATGAAGAATGATAATGTAATTCCAAAATTATTGGGGCTTCCTAGTTTTTGTGCACAACCCAACCAAGGCTCATTACAAAAATACACGTCTCTATATACATTTATCCACCACAGTAATTAAGAAACTTACTGCACATTTCGCAGTAATTTCAAAGTTTACTGTCCGAAGACTGACACTTAAACACACGTTTTCATTACGTGTCCATGGCACGTATTGCTGTGTTTCAATACACTGATATTGTGGCTGTTAGGAATTCAAATATCCGAGGAGTGTCACTACAGATTAAAGCTCTGTGATGTTGGAAATAACCCCTACGTGCAGGATGTCAAAATAGTTTTGAAGTCATACCATAACATTCTGGAAGTTATTGTGTGTAAATTAGGCTTTATAAATCAAAACTTTGTACCTGTAATCATACTTTCTTGGTGAAAAGGAATACAATTAGTCAGGGAAGTGCCTTTTTATTCCACAAGTAGTGAAATGAACTCATCCTCTCGTACTGAGGACACACACATTCACAGTTGAATATTTCCATGTCAAAGTTGAAGCCACAGAACTGTACTGAAACGATGGTTTCATGTGTTCTTGCTTTATCTCTAAGTTTTGGGATGTCATTGAGTTTGCTCATTATATAACATTACGCAATTTAGTGAAAGATCAAATAGAAGACCAGATTTCACCAGCTTTCCTTATGAACCCAAATATGCCCTTTCAGCACTGATAACCCTGCAAAGTCAGAGAGGCACTATGCAACACCGACCTCGACCTTAAAGGACTTTTAGTACTAACTGCAATTACGGCATATTAATTATTTAAATCTTTTCATTTCATGAACATTTCATTAATAAACGCGCTGATGAACACAAGCATGAAATCAGTATATTTATTGCCAAACTTTGATTCTGTATCTCTTCATTTTGTTGCTAAGGTTCTTTTGTTGAAATATATCATTGTGAATTCATTTCCTCCTGTGAGCATTTGTTATTTTCTCTCAGTCCATTTTTGATGTACCATCAGGCTGTTGTTTATGCTTTAATATCAGGTGATTTTTGGATTCATATTACGACTTTATCTCGGCTCTGCTCATCAGCTGCTCCAGGTCAGCTGCATGAATCATTCATGCTGATACTAATATTATGGTGCTCATAGGGCCTACAATATTAGCTTGTGGACCAACATTATTAGCTTCTGGACTCGTCTTTTGCTCCTCCACCCCAGTAAACACAGACACACACACACACACACACACACACACACGTGCATATAAACACCATCATTATCTCAGTGTTGATGCAAACTGATGAATATTTGATTCTGCTTCAACTTGTGTCTGTGTGAGCGTGCCCAGATATGTGAAAGTGCAAGCATTTGTGTGTGTGTGTAAACCTACTGGTAAAGAGATTCCTTTCTGCATTTTTGCGTTTAGTGCACAAGTCTTTCTAGAATGCCTTGAGGGAAGGATAGTGGGCTTTGCTGGGGAGGTGAGGTGGGCTGGCTGCTGAAACAAGCAAAAACCTTCGTATTACCTCTTAAAAACAATCAATTATCGTGACCTGCTCTGCCTCCCTGTGGGGGTTCCACCTCTCCTCGAGAGCGGGCCAGGCGGCTTCGACATATGAGTCAGTGTTTGGAAGTGACAGGGCTTTAGTTTGCATAGCCTAACTTGTCAGAGCGCCTCCATAATCTCCAGTGTCAATGGAGCAGTCACATAAGGAATAGGGAGGCAAGCAGCCCACACATACTCTATTACATCGCTAATGAGTTTACTGGTGATATGCTTTCAGTCATGCTGGTGAGTGTAAGTTTCATCAGAAATGCAAGTCAACAGAACACAGTGAGGCTGGGTTCAAGCACAACCTACTCATAATTCCATTCCTCCAGTTGGATTTGTAGTGGAGTTTTAGTTGATCTTTTTTGGACTGTGAATGAATAAGATTGTTTATGAGTTATTACTGGCGTCTTCAGCATCACACGATGCTTCAGAAATCAATCTTATATGCTGATTTGGTGCTCAAGAAACAATTTGTATCATCAATGCTGAATAAGCTCTGGAATATTCTTGTAGAATCAGTGATACTTTTTTTTAAAAGACTTTTTCTGTGGATAGAAAGTTGCATTGGATAGAAAAGAGATACCATTTATGAGAAATAAAAATATTTTTTTGTCATTTTAAATGTCTTTGCTGTCTCTTTTGATTTATTTAATGAGTACTTGCAGATAATAAGTATTATTAGGCCTATTTTATTTATTTATTTTTACTTTTATTTATTTATTTTATAAATCTTAGTATCTTCAACTTTTTATTGTGGTATACAATAATACATAGTTTTTGGTGTGTTAATGCACAGTGATGTACTGTACAGCAGGTCTTGGGACAACATTCAAATGTCAATAGTCAACACTATTAGAAATTTTAAAATTTATGCCAGTTTTTGATGTGAAATACTAATGTAAAATAAAGTGAAATGTAAAATACAGTAACTTTAATCTATTTCTATTATTATTGCTGCAAAAAGTTTAAAAAATGGCAATGACATGAGCAAATAAGTGTAATGAGTGTAACTTGTATCGGTATTTTGTAATGTACAAAATGTAAATGATGACAAGAATTGAGGCTTTGTTTCTTTTTTTTTCTTTTCTATTTAGCAGTGGATTTGCAAGGCTGCTGTCCCACCCGGTTCATAGTTCCTCCGAAAACCACACACTGGGTGGCCATTATGCAGAGAGGGAAGTGCACCTTCAAGGAGAAGATCCTCAAGGCAGCTGCTTTTAATGCCTCGGCTGTCATCATCTACAATAACAGCACCAAAGAGGACACAGTCACGATGGCTCATGAAGGTGAGTGCCATAATCAATTTGTTCTCATTAAGACTAATGCAACTCTCTCTTTAGCGTCATGCAGATTTTTCTAACTTCTGTAGTCAGTTCCTTTAGATAGGAATCAAAGCTTGTCCCTGTTGTAGTAATTTTAACACTACATGCAGGAGATTTGTTAAGATCGTATGTGCATGTAAATGGATATTTTTATTTGACTGAATAAATCAATTGAAGGGAATATTTTATGACCGAACAGATATACCTGACCTGTTACATTTAGATCTTTTTTTTGTAGTGCTTGCAGCTGATTTTAATGCAGTGAGGTACATTATCTAGAAAAGTCATTGTCCAAGGACTAAATGGGAGTCTGTGTGTGTGTGTGTGTGTGTGTTTTGTCAGTGCAATAGAGAAACAGTTTTATTTTGCAGCTCCAAAATTTGCGAAGTGAAGCTAACTGCGAAATGAAACTAGCCAAAACGTGTGTGTGTGGGTGTGTGTGTGTGGGTGTGTGGGTGTGTGTGTGTGTGTGTGGGTGGCTATCACTAACTCTAGAAGAGTTTTGTGCAGTAGACAGCAGACAGTTTAAGGGAAAATGTTGCTGTGCTCAGCGAAAAATGTATTTTTATTATTATTTTATTTATTTTTTAAAGCATTTTAGTAAAAGCAACAGCTGACACAGTAATTTTAATGGGCATTCCATTCCATTAATGTTTACTAAACAGACCACACAGATGGTAACCGGACATGAGATAAACAGCACCACAATACATCAAGCTACATATAATACATTATGGATTGTTTATTATGAATTATGCAAGTGTTTATAATACTTTCATGTAAAATCAATCATGCTTTTTAAATGTATTGTAGTCCTGTTAGATAGTAGATCAAATTATAATACGCAGTTTATTACTAATTTTATTTTGATTATTAATGTATCATAACATGTCATTAGTATTTTTTTTTTTTTAAGACACCTGTTCAGAATATATGAATGTTCTTCATTTTACAAGTAAGTTGTCATTCTGTCTGAGGTAGACTTTTTTTAAACTGTTGATCTGTGTATACATGCAAACTGACATCTGTGACAGTTACATCGCAACTATTCTAAAAAAGTTTTTCCGCCATGGGTGCATTTTAAAGATGCTTTGAAACTCCTCGAAACCTCTTTGTTCTGTTCCATTTATGTGGTGTTCTGTCTAGATGTTTTTGAACGCAAGAGCACATCCTGTATGAATGTTTCCTCACTCATTCTGTGCTGCCTGCTCTCTTTAAGGGACTGGAGGTTGTTAATTAATGATTTATGTTATTTTTTTTAATGTTATGAGAAACTATTCGGATGATTCTCAGTTGAATGGAACCAAAACAGCAGCCTTGAGGAGCAGGAACATTCAGGATTAATTGTTTGTGTATGTAGGTATTTCATCATTTGTCTCGGGGTTATAAACCTGCCGTGAGAGTGTGACAGAGACTGTTTGGTTTTTGAGGGCATTCGGGCACGGTGAAGGACTGTGCGTACTGGAATTCATCCCCCGTGCAGTCACTGTTGCTCTGCAGGTGCACTCTCTCTACACACACACACACACACACACATAGCTTGGCACATATCCAAGAGCTAAGGATGCACATGGCACATAAGATTCAACCTAAAGCTTCTCACAGAACAACCTAAAGATGTTTAAAGGGTACAGTACAGTAAAAAAGGGGAAGATAATAGGAGATGGTGACTCATGGCAGCGCTATCAGAATGGGATCGATGAGATATTTAAATATAGCAGGATTGCATGATTTATTCAGAGGGTCCTTTTCCCCTGCCACCTATGGGATTCAAGCCTCGATGTACCAGCTGTTAATCTTGAGGTACCTCACGATTCAGCTGGATTTTGATTTATGGTGTCATGAGACAGTTGTCCAAGGGTTCTTGATGTATTTCTTTTTTTTTTTTTTTTACTTCATAGGGATGCAAGCCTTCGTGAGTTAGGGTGACTTGTTGCAAAATTCATTTTTAAGATCTTGTACAAGATCTTCTGTTTTTGTATAATGTGAATGGAATGCTAGACCAGAGCAATTTTATACTGATATGTAAGCTGTTCATTATCTTAGCTGTTAATTATGAAATAAAGCTGAAATAATATAAAATACAAATATTAGATGGAAATCTTAAACTGAAAAGCTTAAAGAAAAACTTGAAATGCTACCTTGATTTTTCCAGGTGAATCATTGTTCTTGCACCGCATAATTTTTTTTTTCTGTTATTATTATTATTATTTCCTTTTTAAATACATGTGAGGCAGTATTTTCATATGTAGATTTCAGTCACATATTCAGAATACTATCTTTTAAAAAAGAAAAAAATGTTGTGCATCCACAGGAAGTTTGGGGTTGTGTGTGTGTGTGGGGGTGGAGACATGTTTGCAAACAGAAAGCTGCAAGCAAACTGAACTGACACATTTCTTTCAAGAGCAACAAACTTAAAGATTTAGTGTATGTGCTCATAAAGGCTGTATTTATTTTATCAAAAATACAGAAAAAACAGTACTCTTGCAAAATTCTATTAAGATATAAAATAAAAGTTTCTATTTTAATATCCTTTAAAATATAATTTATTTCTGTGATGCAAAGCTGAATTTCCATCAGTCATTACTCCAGTATAAAGTGTCATCCTTAAGAAATCATTCTAATATGCTGATTTATTATTAGAATTATCAATGTTGGCAACAGTTGTGCTGCCAAATATTTTTTGGAGAAACTGCAGCACTTTTTTCAGGATTCCTTGAATAAAAAGTTAAAAAGAATATAATTTATTGAAAATATTTATCAGTCTGATACCAAACTTTTGAACGGTAGTGTGTGTATATATATAATATGATATATGGTAACACTTTAGTTTAAGGTGCAGTATTTGAGTGCATATTGTAAATATTTACTGTAAATGTATTTATATAATTAGCATGATAAGTCATATGCTTTTCTCTGAGCATTGTTTTTATCATAGCATCAACATCTTTAATTATCTGTTCAAGTACAATTTAAAGACACTGTTATAGGAGTTGAAACCAAAATGTAAAACCAGTTACATGCTGAGTGCATCTAAATTGATCATGCCAAATGCTCTCTCGAGTCTCGAGTGGTTTGAAGGATTGCATCACCTTCACTGTCTGTGTCAGTCAGCATGTGCAGGGCTTAAGACCACCTTTGAGGGAGTTTCCCCTTTAACACAGATCGATATTTGCATAGCTTGACCTTTATGCAAGGAACAATCAATAATGAAAACAATTAATTTCTAAGCACTGTTATAAAGTAAGGCCATTTAGACTTTGTTTTAGCATTTCTAAATGCATTAAAGATGAGTCAATAACATTTTTTTACTTTTTAATCCATATTTGGTTAATTTTGTTGAGAGATCTATTGGAATCATATTTGATAGATACGATTGTTATTATAGCTCATAATATTTAGTTTTGTAAGACTGTATGTAGTGTTGTCAAAAGACCCGGTACTTCTGTACAAAGTCGGTACAAAAAAATGAAAATGAAAACCGAGTACCCGGTCAACCCGGTTCTTGATGCATACAGCGCTATGATTTCTGCAAAGCAGAAAACCCGGACGGAATCTCAAAATCCAGTCATGAAAATGAAACTTACATTTTAATATGGACAGCCATGAATTTGTCAAAGTTAGCATAAATTAATCAAATCAAATCTCCATATGGACCAGTATTTGTAAAAAAAAAGTAGGTGGAAATATGAATCCTGCATGTTCTGCGCGTCTGTGTGTGAATGAATAAATGGCAGAGATGTGCGGGTTTGTTTACTACATAGACTGAAGTGCGTGACGCTTGGAGTAATTTCAGCATCGGCCGTCTCAATGAGGACATAAATACATAAACAGCATCACCAGAACTGTTCTGAGTCACTTCACAAGCATTTTACTGTTTCATTTGAGTAAAACCAGTGTCTGTTTAAAGGTATTCACGGTAACCCATCAAAATAAAAGTTCATTTTTACATAAAGGCATTGTGCTAGAAATATTACTGTTATTTAGTAGAATGTATATGATACTGCTACTACTGTTGAAAAAATCTACAAAACTTTTTAAAGAAGTAAATCCGATAATATTTCTTCCATGTTTTAATTTTAATAGCAAATCCCCTTTGTTTACCAAAAAATAAAATGTGTTTAAATTTCATTAATTAAAAGACAAATTACATTTGGGTGAAACTTGTTTACTGTTTTTCATAATTATATTGCTTGTAGAAAAATGTGAACACAATTGCTTATAAAAAAAAAAATAATCTATTCAAAACCATAGCAGTTTTGGGGAAGTCGTGCCCTAATGGTTAGAGGGTTGGACTCCCAATCGAAGGGTTGTGGGTTCTAGTCTCGGGCCGGATGGAATTGTGGGTGGGGGGAGTGCATGTACAGTTCTCTCTCCACCTTCAATACCATGACTTAGGTGTCCTTGAGCAAGGCATCGAACCCCCAACTGCTCCCCAGGCGCCGCAGCATAAATGGCTGCCCACTGCTCCGGGTGTGTGTTCACAGTGTGTGTGTGTGTGTGTGTGTGTGTTCACTGCTCTGTGTGTGTGCATTTCGGATGGGTTAAATGCAGAGCACAAATTCTGAGTATGGGTCACCATACTTGGCTGAATGTCACTTCACTTCAGTTAGTAGACTGCAAATTAAACCTTTGTTTATACATGATGAAACAACCATAATGTCAGACACACAAGCAAGCCACATTCACACTGACATTCAGACTCCCTTTTCACACTCTTTGCACCCTTATGACATTCAGGATTTGGCTGTAAGATGCAGCAGTTTTTATACACAAGGGATGATTCACCTTTGATTACTTCCATAATAAATGCATGCCTGTTGACCCTGTAGCCTTACACTACAGTCGTAATCCACTGATTGTATGTAGTTTTAAGCATTATCTCTTCATTGGACATATACTATATAAAGCTGTTTTTAATCATCTGCTGAAAGTACTAATATGTTTTTACACAATATAATTATATAATTAATATGGTGTTATGTTCATTTTCTTATAAATATAAAATACTATTTCATTCAACATTTATTCTAGTGCTTACTAATAAAATGATTTTATTTTGCTTTTCTTTATTAGGGGAAAAAGTTCTTTTTTTGTTGCATTTCAGAATGTTGTATCCTGATGTATGTAAAGAAATTAGGATTTGTTTCACTGTGCTTCACATTTCTTTGTAATCAACGTAATTCTTTAAGAACCTATGTGGTGCCTTTCATGAGGTTTTGTATAATATAACCTGTGTCCCTTGTGCTTCTTTCACAGCCCTGCCATGCTATCTGCTGCTACAAAGCTGTGAAAGTAGATTTGTGCCTTGTAGACTCTAGAGGCCATGAAACTCGTCATCAGAAAAAGCCAGTTAATGTTTTATTATGGCATCTCAGTGGTTTATCAAAGAGCTTTACCTCAGAGATATGTTTCCGCAGTCTTTCAGTCCAAACACTTGCAGTCTAAAATGCCAGAAACCACAAACTGAAAGTTGGATGTGAAAATGTCAGGGCACATATGACAGAGGCATTCTGGGATATATCTCTCAAAATGGTTTGTATTTAGAGTTTGTGCCATCAAGGTTAATCATATCGTAGGAATAGTCAATATAACAATGTGTTGAGTCTTGTTTGCTTAAATAACAGCAGAAAAATAGTTATTTGCCATTGCATTTGTTTTCCTGTATATAGGGCAGTTCAAGTGCAGAATATAGTTAGATTAGATCACTGACTAGGACAGGTCAGCAATAGGTTTCTGTCTGTACTGTTCTGACCTTATTATTTCAAAGCCTAAGGGCCAGTATTATATCAGTGTCTGTGGCACGGCCTCAGCCCTAGATCGGTGTTATGGTGTGCGTTTATGGTTGGGGGGGTGGACGGGGTGTTTGTTTGTCCTCATTTTATGTTGGCATGATTACTGTGCCATTTGTGTGACTGTAAATGTTTATTAGGTCAGATCAGAAGTATTCAACTGTATCTGTACATTTGTATGCTTTCAATACAGGTAAAAATAATAATAATAAATCCATGCATCGGCAATATGTTATGCAGCTTTCCTGTAAAATGTTGTTTGTGTGGATCTCATACTTGTTGTATATTTTATATTTAGTACTTTATCATTTCAGAAAAGTCTTTCCAAGTGAGTTTTCATAGGCCTCATTCCCACTGTTTTTGACCAATTCAATATGAAAAAATAAGATTATTTTGATTTATCCTAAAATAAAATATGAATAAAACATTTCTGGGTTCCCACAGGTCCTTGAGATCCTTGAAAATTTGTGATGTCCTTGAAAGTACTTGAATTTATTTTGTGCAATAAGTTTTCTGAAAAAAAAAATCGTATTATTTCCTTTGGTTCACTAATATGTTATTATGCTAATACTTTGTGACCTATGCATATTAGCTTGCTTGATTTAGGTTAGTTACACGCATTAACATGCTACGTTAAGTGTTAATTTGTGTTGTACGTTGCCATGACGTTTACGCACCTACAAAACTGCTACTATAGTACCTCAACGTTTCACAGACACACCATGAAATTAATGTTGAATTGCTTAGCTTGTTAAGATAATGTTAACCCCTGAGGCAAGAAAAACTTACAGGCATATTCATATATCTTAAAACTTCTGGTTACAGTACATGACCCTAAGTTCTTTTCAATGAAATTAATGCAAAATAGTGTTCCTAACCATTCAGTATAATATGGAATTGTCCCGTATTCGTAGGCATACGCCATATGACGATAGACCATAAAGACAACAAATTCATCATTCTTTTTGCACTAATAATTTTTTGAATTGCGAACATAGCCACTCAAGGAAGGGTTTAAGACCTTGCAGAATCCTCTCTCTGCTGGACGCTCCCACTTCACTTGCGCTAATGGCAATTCCCTTCACCATCTGCATTTTGATTTTTCAGTTTGGGTGAATGCAACATCCAGCTAGGCAAGAAAACATGCAATCTGCCTGAGGGAAGACATCTTTAAGTTAATGTTGTTAAACAGAGAAACAAAACGTCCCAAGGTTACGCATGTAACCCTAGTTCCTTGAGGGAACGAGACGCTGCGTCGATATCGCTTTGGGGAACGTCCCTGACGAGACCGGCTCTGAACATCGTGTGCAAACTGTCCAATGGACGGGCGTGACGTCACGGAGCGGGGTGACGTAGCGACCAGGAAGCTATATAAGCACGTGCCGTGCAGCTGGCTTCAGCTTCGAGTAGGGAAGCAAGCGCCGGCAGGGGTGCCGGGAGTATGGCTCTGCGACGCAGCGTCTCGTTCCCTCAAGGAACTAGGGTTACATGCGTAACCTTGGGACGTTCCTTTTCGGGAACTCGAGCTGCGTCGATATCGCTTCGGGGAACGAGGTGCCCACGCTGCCAGACTACCAAATCCCTGCCTAGTGTGTTTCCGGAGAGCACAGCTTAGGACGAGAGAACAGAAGAGCCCGGGGTGGCTCGCATATCAAGATCGTAGAATCTGACAAATGTAGAGGGCGTGGACCACCCCGCAGCGTTGCAGATGTCCAAGAGGGACACACCTGCTGAGAAGGCCTTGGAGGCCGCCATACCCCGAGTAGAGTGAGCCTTGGCCCCCAAAGGAGGGGGAAGACCAGAGGACTCATAGGACTCGTTGATAGCCTCGACTATCCAACGACTAAGGGTCTGCTTGGTGGCAGGAGAACCCTTATTAGTAGGACCGTAGCATACAAGCAATTGGTCGGACTTTCTCCACAGGGCAGCTCTGTGGACGTATGCGTCGAGTGCTCGCACTGGACACATACAGTTTAGCTTCTCTTGGTCTGGCTCCCGAAAGGGAGGAGGACAGAAGGCCTGCAGTACGATAGGCTGTGGTGTAACAGAGGGAACCTTTGGAACATAACCCGCTCGAGGGTATAAGAATGCTTTGGCCATACCAGGGGCAAAGTCTAAATAAGTAGGGGCCACCGAAAGGGCCTGGAGATCTCCAACTCATTTCAGCGAGGTGATTGCCAGTAGCAGGGCAGTTTTCAGTGTCAGATGTCTATCTGAGATATCTTGTACTGGCTCGAATGGAGCTTTACAAAGAGCCTCTAGAACCACAACCAAATCCCATGGGGGAATACGGGACCGTACTGGAGGTCTCAGCCTCAATGCACCTCGGAGGAAACGTGTAACTAGGGGGTGTCTACCCACTGACTGATCATTGAAAGGGACATGGAAAGCAGCTATGGCCGCCACGTACACCTTTAAGGTGGAGTGGGATAACCCCGCAGAGAGCCTAGCTTGTAAAAACTCCAGAACTGTACCAACTGGGCAGTTAACAGGGTCAAGATGGCGATCTCTGCACCATGAAGTAAAGAATGACCACTTCAGGGCGTACAGTTTCCTCGTAGAGGGAGCTCTGGACTGGAGGAGGGTCTCAACAACCTCGGTTGAGAGACCAGCTGCTAACAGTTGTGCCCCCTCAGGGGCCACACCCACAGCTTGAACACCTCCGGGCGAGGGTGGATTATCGTGCCCTGCGCTTGTGAGAGTAGGTCTTTCCTGATCGGTATCTCCCACGGAGAGCCGTCGAGGAGCGAGACTAGATCTGAGAACCATATTCGGCCCGGCCAGAACGGGGCTACTAACAACAGACGGACCCCGTCCTGGCGTACTCTCGCCAGAACTCCCGGGAGCAGAGCGGTAGGGGGAAAAGCGTACAGACGAAGCCTCGGCCAGGTCTGTACCATAGTGTCCAGTCCCAGAGGAGCTGGATGAACTAGAGAGAACCAGAGGGGACATTGCGATGTCTCTTGAGTCGCAAAGAGGTCCACCTGAGCTTTGCCAAACACTCTCCATATCTGCTTCACCACCTCGGGGTGAAGCATCCATTCCCCGGGCCTCGGCCCCTGCCTCGACAGTATGTCTGCTCCCACATTCAATCTCCCAGGAATATACACTGCTCTGATCGAGATGAGTTTGCCCTGGGACCAGAGAAGGATCTGGTATGCCAGCTTGTACAAGGGGCGTGAGCGCAGACCCCCCTGGTGATTGATATAAGAGACCACTGATGTGTTGTCGGTGCGCACCAACACATGGTGACCTCTCAGGTCTGGGAGGAAATATTTTAATGCTCGATAGACTGCTAACATCTCTAGGCAATTGATGTGCCACGTCAGGTGGCGACCACTCCACAGACCGCGGGCAGGGTGGCCACTCATGACCGCACCCCAACCGGTGAGGGACGCGTCTGTCGCTAGCGTTACACGGCGACGAAGAGCTCCCAGCACCGGGCCCTGATTCAAGAACCAAGGTTTCTTCCACATGTCTAAGGCACGAAGGCATCGCCGCGTGACCTTGATAACTCGAAGTGGATTTCCCCTCGGGGAAAAGCCCTTGGACTTGAGCCACCACTGTAGGGGTCTCATGTGCAGCAGGCCAAAAGGTATCACGTTGGACGCAGCTGCCATGAGCCCTAACAATCTCTGGAATTGTTTGACAGTGAGTGACTGGCCTTCTTTGACTCTCTCGACTGAAGTGAGGATCGACTCGATCCGAGCAGGAGACATACGTGCCTGCATCGTGGTCGAATCCCACACTACGCCTAGATAGGTGGTTCTCTGAACTGGAGAAAGTACACTCTTCTTGGCATTTAGTCTCAAACCCAGCTCCCCCATGTGTGCGAGAACGACATCTCGATGTCGAACCGCCATCTGCTCTGATCGAGCTAAGATCAACCAATCGTCGATATAATTAAGAATGCGGATGCCCTGCATACGGAGGGATACCAGAGCCGCATCTACACATTTCGTGAACGTGCGGGGTGAGAGTGCAAGGCCGAAGGGAAGTACTCGATATTGATAAGCTTTGCCCCCGAAAGCGAACCTCAGATACTTCCTGTGTTGTGGAAGGATGGATATGTGGAAGTATGCGTCTTTGAGATCTATGGTGACAAACCAGTCCTCGGATCTGATTTGAGCTACAACCTGCTTGACAGTGAGCATTTTGAACTTCAGTGACATAACTGAGCGGTTCAGGTGACGTAAGTCTATGATCGGATTCAACCCCCCATCCTTCTTTGGAACTATGAAATACCGGCTGTAAAATCCGGATTCCCTGTCTAGAGGAGGGACCACCTCGATGGCCTCCTTCCTTAATAGGGTATTCACTTCTTGTTCCATAACCAGAGCCTGCTGGGGGCCGACCACAGTCGGTGTAACCCCGTTGAACTTCGGTGGTGGACGACCGAACTGAATGCAATAGCCTTTTTCTATTGTACGCAGGACCCAACGAGATACATTTGGCAGTAGCTTCCACGCTGCTAAATAATCTACTAAGGGAATCAGTCTCTCGAGACTGACCTCTGGTGTAAGAGGCCCCCGAAGGGGCGGCGAGCCTCCTAGCTCCGCTGCGCTCACGGGCGGAAATAACTGGGAGTAGTGCTCGCGGGAGGCCGCTGCGCCCTGAAGCTCTGGCAGGGTTAGCAGACCGACCTCCTGAGGGCACTGAGGTGAGGCGGGCACCGTAAACTGAGGTGGACCGCGCTCTACCCCAGTAGGGGCTACCCTCTGGACCCTGATGTCAGGATCGTTTCGTCGAGGACTTCCGGGCCTCGATAACTGTTCTTAAATCGGGCTTTTTAGCTCTGGAAGTCCCCGACTCAGGGCGTCGCTGAGGCCCTCGGTCCCGACGTGGGGGAACACGAGCGGCGACACTCTGCTTCTGCGCTTCCCGGTATGAGGAGCCGGTATGTGGCGTGGTGACCTCCTGCCCAGATGCACCACGAGAGCGACGAGGGAGGAAACTCTGGAACGCCGCCGCCTGTTTGCGTGCCTCCTGGAACCTGTCGACGACAGTGTTGACTGTGTCGCCAAACAGGCCCGAGGCTTGAAGCGGGGCGTCCAGGAGGCAGACCCTGTCTCTTTCTTTTATCTCTGACAGGGTCAGCCACAAATGCCTCTCCGCGGCCACTAAGGCTGCCATAGACCGCCCAATCGCGCGAGCGGTCTCTTTAGTGGCGCGGAGGGAGAGATCAGCGGTCTTTCTAAGCTCTTCAATATCATCAGACTTAATGCCCTCTCCCTCATCGATATCTCCCAGCAGGTCGGCCTGATAAGCTTGAAGGACTGCCATGGTGTGAAGGCAAGCCCCAGCCTGACCTGCTGCCACATAACCTTTGCCCACAAGCGATGATGTAACTCGCAGCGGCTTAGTGGGCAATGCCGGAGCCTTTAGGGACGATGCCGAGCCGGGTGACAGATAGCCCGCGAGCGTCTGTTCAACCCGTGGCAACGTCCTATAACCCCGCTCTCCCAGCCCCATCACGTTGCCATAATATAGTGAATCGGGGCCAAAGAGGCGGGTCGAATATGGGTGTTTCCACGATCTCGATAACTCATCATGGAGATCGGGAAAAAACGGTAGACTCCGGCGTGGAGGTGGTTGCCTCGGCCGCAGAAAGCGTTCATCTAGCTTGCTTTTCTGCGGCTCAGTGTGTTTTTCTGCAGGCCATTCGATTTTTAATCTATCAACTGCGCGTGTAACCACCTCCAAAAGCTCCTCATACTGGGGCGATAGGGGTGGCGAATCCCCAGCAACAGTCTCCACGTCAACCTCCTCGGAGGAAGAGAGGCGGAGAGCTGATCCCTCACCCTGGGGGGAAGAAACCGACGAGCGTGCTTCCGAACCCAGGGTTTGGGCGCCTGATCTGGCAGATGAGGAAGGAGATAAGGACTGGCCCGTCTCCATTCCCTCTGGCAGATCCACCTGCGAACCCCACGAGTGCAGCAGCCGCTCTGCCTCGGCAGAAGCGGGGCCAGCACCGCGAGGAACGCTGGTGAAGGCTCCCTCCTCGAAGAGAGCCCTCCGGGATCGAAGCGCCCGCATTGGCAATCGCTCGCAATGCGGACAGTCGGCCCCCTCGAGAGCCGACTCAGCGTGCTTCGATCCCAGGCAAGCCACGCACAGATTGTGTGTATCCCCGCTCGTGATGTAGCGAGGGCAGGGAGGAACACAAAATTTGTAACGCGGCTTGGAATCGCCCTTTAAATACTTGGTCTTTTGCTTTGCTTTTGGCATTATTGAGCTGTATTAGCGATCTTTTAATGGCTAAGGAGACAGACAACAATAAATAGGACCAACGGGACAGACTTTTAAACATGCACACACAGAGCGCTTGCTGACAGAGCGAAGCTGAAGCCAGCTGCACGGCACGTGCTTATATAGCTTCCTGGTCGCTACGTCACCCCGCTCCGTGACGTCACGCCCGTCCATTGGACAGTTTGCACACGATGTTCAGAGCCGGTCTCGTCAGGGACGTTCCCCAAAGCGATATCGACGCAGCTCGAGTTCCCGAAAAGGAACTACATATTTTTAAAATTGTTACTTTTAGCATATTCCTAAACCTAGACCTCATTAATATTGAAGAACAAATTCATGCACCAAAATCAGCCCACGCACTCCCAAGTTCTGTTTAATGGAAAAATATTTATTTCATTTATTCGTAGGCTACATGCTTGCAATAACATTTTAGATCAAAATCATAAATGTCATTGAAAAAAAAAAAAAAAAACTTTATTGAATGAAGTTTCATAGATGTTCAGTCGTTATACTTTGTGTAACACACAACCATAATAAACAAAACTGATAAGAAAAAACTAAGCAGCAGCTTAGTTATTTCAACAACAACAACAACAACAAAAAAAAAAACATCAGATTTTAAATGTAATGCAGGCAATTCTGGGAATGTCAGTTTACTCACTGTAAATTATAAAGTCTTTCTCCACTTCCAAAAAATGCTATACTACTGTAAAAATACATGTAACGTCCAATAAAATTTTTCACTGTGTATATAGTAGGAGAATTTGCCACTAACCATTTAACTGGTTTTTACTCTAGTACTCTATTTTTACAGTTTTTTTACCCTTAAATAAATTTTTACAGCATGGTACAGAAAAAATATTTTGAGCGTCCCTTATTCTGTCTCTTATATTGCTATAGTCCCATTTTCTGAAGTTGACAACCCTAATGAAAAAGTTAATATCAGATCATTTTAGAATACAGTATAGGATGTACTGAAAATCTCTGTCATAAGGCCAAAGAAAAAAGAAAAATGCTTTTTTTGCATAGGTGTGTTTGACACATGAAACTAACAATTTATCTTACAAGGTAACACGATGTAACCTTGCTCTCACTTGAAATGTGTTTTCACATAAAGTCCTGGAATTTCAGGGTATTGGACCTGAAAAGTCCTTGAAAGGTCCTTGAATTTGAAGTTAACCAAGGTGTGGGAACCCTTTCATTTGTAATACTGTAAAATAAGTCATACAAATAATTTTATTTTACTTCAAAATTACAGTACTAATATTGACGTCCTAATTTCTTTATTTGCAAACAGTAAACCATCAAGCTTTTGTTTTGACCGGTTGCAATCATGAAAATGTAGGTGCTGTAAAATGTATAAAATGCATATGACATTTATCATGATTTATTATTATTACTCATACTTGTATTATTTTATTGTATTAATGATTTAGTAATTGCATTATGAATCTTTTTTTTTTTTCACATAATTTTCTTGGCTGAAAATAACTTCTATCTCAATATAATTTATCTGTCCTAAGGCACTGGAGACATAGTGGCGGTAATGATCACCGAGTCCTTTGGAAAGGAGATTCTGGGATTCCTGGAGAAGAACCAGACTGTGTTGGTGTCTGTGATGGTTGGGTCACGAGGGCTGCCCAAGAACATCAACCGCGGCTCCTTGGTGTTCGTCTCCATCTCCTTTATCGTGCTGATGATTATCTCCTCTGCTTGGCTGATCTTCTACTTCATCCAGAAGATCAGAGACACCAGCGCACGCGACCGCAGTCAGGTCTTAGACAACACACACACATATACCAGCCTAGCACTTCTGCTTCATTATTCTCCTGTTGCTTTTTTGAACAAAATACACAAAAACACACTCACCTTCAAGCTTGCATCTAAAAGCAGTGCCAGATTTTTCTTCCAAAGATCTCTCTGATATTTAACAGGCTTATCTGACCTTCATGGAACTTCCTGTATGCTCAAATATAGTAGTAAATGGCCCAGCCTTCCCAGCTCATGAAATCTTAATGCAGAAGTGTGTGTGTGTGTGTGTGTGTGTGTGTGTGTGTGTGTGTGTGTGTTTGGTGACACTCTGCCTCTTCAGCGTCTGGTTCCACACACACACACACACACTCACAGTCCTCATTACTCCACAGAAGGGCTGATGTCTCTCAGCCCTTTCTATTTTAACAGACTTCTGAATTTACTGCTGGCATAAACTGCTGTAATCAAGCTGTTTTAACGTCTGCTGGTATGAAGGTGAAATCTCTTATTTACTAGTTAAATTTAAAGTAGTAGACACAGTTTATACTACGGAGTGCAATGAAAACAGTGAGTGCATTTGAATTCAAGGCTTTGCCCTGAGAATGTGTAAGGTTACTTAAATCTTTTTAATTGGGGACATGTCATAGACAGTTTCAGCAAAAGCTTATTTGCACATCTTTGCCAGTGTGATTATAGCTTAACAGTTTTATGAAAAAAAATAAAATAAATACATTTATATAAATAAATAAATAAATATATAAATAAGAGTGCAATAAATTATTCAAAGTGGCAGTAAAAACATTTATAATGTTAAAAAAGAATTGTTTCAGATCTTGTTTATTCAAGATTCCTAAAAATGTATGACTGTTTTCACAAAAATATTAAACAGAACAACTGTTTTCATCATTCGTTAAACTATAAATGAAAAGTTTTTTGAACACCAGGTTGATATTAGAATAATTTCTGAAGGATCTATTAATTCCAATCAAAATTCTAATAATATTTCACAATATTACTATTTACTGTTTTTTACTGTATTACCCACACATACTGCACCTTCCATTGACTTCTGTTGTTTTTTTAATTAAGCTTATTATAATTAGTACAGACTGACCCTAACCCCTGTGACATTTTTAGATTTGAATGAAAACATCATTTGGTCATTAAATGAACCGTACTTGTGAAGACATCCTCATGAGTCTGTATATTTGTGTCTATATTTGAGAGGACATTTTGAGACCTTTGCAAATATAGCACATACATGCATGGTTTAGCCAGCATAAATCCTTTGGCCCTGGTTGCCCCTTTGGCTTTTTCTGTAAACTGTCGGCGGTAAATCGCTGAGCGGTTTATTTAGCATTAACTGTCAGACCGAAGGACCGAGGACATCTCAGAACAAACACTCATAAACACACACAGACAATAAACTGCCCATTACAGGCTGCACTTATGGCCCTCACCGTCAGGCCTTTCACTAACTCAGCCTCATTTGCTTTATACAATCCAATAAGACACTTTAATACGTTGCTTCTATCACAATTAATATTGCTAATGCTTTCTTCTCTGCATTATTATTCCGCTCTACCTTGTTTATGAAAATCTGAATCGCAATTGTTTTTTCTGCTGTTCAGAGTCTTTTATTCCCCAACATAGTTTAGTAATTTTAATTTCCTGTTTCATTAAGTCAAGCTGTGAATCTAAAATTATGTGAATTACCGTCTCATCTCTGTCTTTTGTTACTATAGCGACGGCTGGGAGATGCTGCCAATAAGGCCATTAGCAAGCTGACTACCAGGACGGTAAAAAGAGGGGACAAGGTGAGCTCTTTTAACGTCATTGCTTGTTTTCTTTCCTCAGGCATGCATCTATCCATGTAATGTCTGCCAGGCTATAGTAAGCAGCACTGTGTCCTATTATGGAACTGTTTGTGCAATTCTTCATTCATATTGCATCTCTGTATTCCATGAAGTACTCACTAGACACGTACACACTGCAGATAAATACGCCTGTCACTATTCTTCTGAGTGCTTAATCACATTGCATTTTCAAACAACTGAAAACTACAAGTAGATAGAAATGTAGCCTTGCTGTCTAGCGGCAACCTGTACATTACAGTCTACACAGAGTGCATGCGGTTTAAAAGCAGACGCCTAAAGAGCATAAACAAAACACAACGCCTTTGGAAATTGCTGCATGGTGATACGTATCTGCCCTACTATTATTACTTTAGAAAAAGCAATCTCAGAGCAGTTAGTAAAAGCAATCTCAAAGCAGGTGAAACTACTTGGTTTCTGGTTGAAATCCCTGTTTCTGTTTGCAGCAAAACAGACATTACTGCACTACATGTACAAATGCGCAGTAACTTTCTGTTCATCCAAGTATCATAAAAATGTATGACAGTTTCCATAAAAATATTAAGCTGCACAGCTGTTTTTAACATTGACTGGTTCTTGAGCACTAAATCAGCGTATATTCTGGCTTCTGTAAATTCAGCTTTTAACATTTTTCAAACATAATAAAAAAGAAAACTCCGATCGGGTTAACCTGTTGAAATCAGTTTACACCAAAGCAAACAACACAACGCAGATTTTTTTTTTATCCTCTTTATAATAAAGTGACTAGGGATCTCAGGATTAAAAAAAAAAAGAAAAACTGCACAGTATATTTATGCATGTGGTGCATCATTACTTGTGTAATAATACAATGCATATTAAACCTTTGCTCAAGGTCTAATTTAATCAATAATTGGTGGTTAAATATTGGTGACAGATAGTTTAGGTTCATCTCTAAAAGTACTCTTGAATATACCACAAAGACATTGACCTGTGTAAAGGTGAATGACTGTCAGGTGAGCGATGAGGTAAGAAGGGTCGTGAGACTTCACAGCTGTTTGGTTGGGAGAAGGGCTGGAGCTGTGCCAGTCAGTGTGTATCATAGCCCAGTCAAGGTCAGCTCACATCAGCCATGAATAAAACATCAGTGGCCTTGGAGAAGTGCTGCAAGAAATTGAAACCCCTTCGTCTGAGATGTCCTGCTCGCTAGTGATTGAGTGAGAGAACATCTGTCTATCTTCCTCTGCCTCTTTCTTTCGGTCTCTCCTTTTTCCTTTTCAAGTGATTGCCTAATTTTTTTTTTTTTTTGATCCGTTATGACGCATTTCCCAGTGATGATTCATCTGTACAGCTTCACTGCCTTGGCTGAAGCCTCTGAGTATCGGCCACGTCCCTCTGCAGGGACCGACCGGACCAGAGTCGATGACTCTCACACTGAGAGGGCCCCATCAGAAACCAAACACCACTCGTCACAACATGACCTTGACCATGCAGAGTAGACAGGACACTGCCAGGTGACGGAAATAGCATCCAGAGTAGAGAAGATGCTTCCAGGAAGAGCAGGACAGTGTGATATAAAACCTAGGAGGATTTTGTCACTTTCTAAATGGCTCCATGCCCAGGGAGGTCTAGTTAGTTGCCTGAGTGATGCGTTGCCTGCTACTAGGGGTATATTTATTGTGTCATAATATATAAATAATGTTTGAAAGCATTGCTGCTGCATAACATTAAGTCTCATAGGAAATGTATGATGAAGTCCTATTAAATATTGGGTAAGAATGCCACTTGAGCCGTTATTGTAGCATTAAATAATCAAGTTAATTGTCAGTGTCATTTTAGTATTATTTTACATACTATTATTGTATTTATTAATAGTTTGAATTAGTTTTTTTGTTTGTTTTTATTTTAGTTTAAGTTTTAGTAATATTATGTTGTCATTTTTAATTTAGTTCAGTTTTTGTTTGAATAATTTTAGTACTAACACTTAAACTTTATTTTAGTTGGTTGCAAATGTAGGATTTCTCGTTTCTCTTTTTTTTTTTTTTAAGCTTTATTTGAATTACTGATTTTTGATAGTTTTAGTTAATGATAAGATTGTTCATTGCAAAAATCAAATCAATTAAATCACTGTAATAGCTGGTCTTGTCATAACTTTGTCATAGTTAGGCTTTTCTTAATTGCTAATGAAGGCTTATAAAAAACTATATATATATATATATATATATATATATATATATATAATATTTTAGTGGTGGGCCGTTATCGCCGTTAACGTGCTGCGTTAATGCGAGACTCTTATCGGGCGATAAAAAAAATATCGCTGTTAATCTATTCTCAAAGTTGGGTTTGGGAGCTGGGTCTATATTAAGCAAGCTGATGACTTTCACCTTGATATTTTATATAACCGACTGGCTAAGGCCAGCCTAAAAAGATGCTCAGGACAGTTGACGGGCCACTGCTGCGCATCGTCACGAAAACGTATCTTTTTCACATGTTTTTACAACATCCAAACACAAGACGCGGAAAAGATGAACGGACGGAGTAGCTGGTTACTGGTGTTCGATGCGCACGAGAGAGAGAGAGAGAGCCGCGTGTCACGGACAGCAATACTACTGAACCAAGCTCTCTTCTGCGAAGAGAAAGGCGTCTCAAAATACTTGAACATCAAATTTGCTTAATTTTGCTCTTGTGCCGACAAATACATACAAAATATGTCAAAATCTCCACCTTGGAAATAATGCACGAAAAAACTGTCAATTATTTCTTAAGTGAAAGTAAACAGTTGAGGGAAAAAATGGGATGTGTATTATATTGGATGCGTTCATGGTCTCTTAAAGTGACCGCGCCTTATTTAGCTACTGCCTGCTGTAATGTTTATCCAAGAAAATGAAAGAAAATCACTCACTGCTCTTGACTGAATTACTTTTTAGTTTTAACAGTCAAAACAAAAATTCAGACACCAGGTATAATTTTTGATATATATAGCAAAACTGTAATAATGTTAGAAATGATGAAGGTGTCTGAATAAATATAGGTTTGATTGTATATTTCATTTTTACATTGAAGACTATCCAGTGCTATTTTACATTTAATTATTTGGTTTTTGTACCTTGACACCTACAAACTTGAAAAAACGTAAACACTGGTGTAAAACAGGTGTGTTGTTTGCAAGTGTTGTAGATTAATTTCAAGATCACAGTGAGATTAATCTAGATTAAAAAAAATTATCTATGCCCACTGTGTGTGTGTGTGTGTGTGTGTGTGTGTGTGTGTGTGTATATATATATATATATATATATATATGTGTGTATGAAGAAATGCGCATCACTAGTCACTCCTATAAGTAGGCAGCGTTTCCTCTGTGGTGTCAAGATTCGCTTCAGACTGACCTCATTGGTCAGTCAAGTGACAGATGGACTGAAAGCAGAGCCAGAGAAATACAGCATCTTTGACACATTGTATCTACTAAATCTGCCGAACGATTGCTCTCTCCTGCTCAGTCAACCTGCAATAATTATACAGAGACACACTGTTACCCGAGCAGCTTCCTATAGTTGTCTCTGAGACTTGACATGGGTTTCTAGAAACACTCTAAGAAATTTTTTTCCATGTTTTTTTATTCTATTTATATTCCAGTATTTTTGGGGATCTGTGTAAGGTAATTATTGACACAAAATACAGTATGAATGTTCAGAATGGCATGCTATCATACATTAAAATAGGAATGGAGTATGCCGTAATTTATGGTGTGCATGGAACAAGATGACCTACTTCATTTGCCAAAATGACTTCATCCCATAATATGTGCTCGTCTTGATCTTTATTTTTTAAAGTGTTCCTAGAATTGTAAATCTGTCTAAATAAGTGTCGCAAAAAAAAAAAAAAAAAAAAAAAAAATATATATATATATATATATATATATATATATATATATATAGGACACACGTATTCTCTTGTTGCAGGAGCCATGTGTTTTAACATTATAATATACTAGCTGAAATATTCGCTTACTGCATAATGAACGGCTTACAGTACATATTGTTCTGCCTACTATTTGTTGAAGTATTATGTAATCCATGTGGATTATGCAATGATATTGTTTAACTGTATTATCAACACTATATTCATTATGCAGATCACATGTTTTTAAGTGACCTCATTTACAACATGCATTTTTAATTAAGTGAGTGACAGCTAGTTATCACCTAAAACATAAAAGCAGTTAATGTGCAATTAAACCCTTGATGCATTGTCAAAAGTTAAGAGATTGCAATGTGCAGTGTGCTCTTATGTTAATAGAATTCTGCATGCAATACTGTGCACATTACATACATACTTTGCTATTGTAACTGTACAGATTGCTACACCGTAGTTAGACCATTTTAATCTCATCTATTTAAAGAATTACATAATAGTTTGACTTTATAATCAAGTGCACTTGAGAATAGCTGGGCAAGGTGAATACAAGGAAGAGGCTGCGAGGAGGTCAAGAGATCAGATCAATATAGAGCGAAATGCAGGTACTCAAAGCACAATGCCAAGAGTTTCAAGAGAATTTTACCTGCCTTATTTCTATTTCTCACAGATACGTGTCATGAGGCCAGCATACAGATTTAATAATAATGGGCTAGTGATGCTTAAGTAGAAATAGTAGGGAAGATTCAAGGTCCTAAAGAGAATTATATTAAGAGTGTTTCTGTTTCTTATATTTCTGTATTCATATTGATTTATCTTAAACATTAAACAGGTCCTCCCCTTATTTTTGTTTTTGTGTCCCTAGCTTCTCACATTCAACAAGTGATAAGCAGCAGAACCTTACAATGGTCTCTTGGTTTATATTTCTGTGATGTTTTTACGGAGTAAAAATGCAGCTGTACGTAATACTTAAAAAAAATAATAATAATAAATTCAGCAACATCATCTTGTCTATTAATGTGTCTTGTCAGACAGCATTTCCCCTTTACATGTGGTCAGTGGTCACTTATTGCATTTTAGCTTAGCTTCTGTAAAAATGATCATTTGATAGTCCTATTCTGGTTTACCTGGCAAATGATCCTAAAACTGCCCCGATGTACCTGTTGTCTGTATCCTAATGAAGCTTTCTAATGTTGAAAATTAAATTTTGAACTATATTTTGACTAATGAAAAGGCTAACTTTAATCTTCATCTTGCGTTCATGTTTTGCAGGAAGCAGAGCCAGATTTTAATCATTGTGCAGTGTGCATCGAAGGTTATCAGCTAAACGATGTGGTCCGGATCCTACCCTGCAAGTAAGTTTGTGTGTCTGTGTGTATTTACATATGCATTTAGTTTCTCTTTGTGAAACAAGGGCAATGAAATATCAACTATTTCTGCAAATTAACTTTTTTCTTTTTTTAAATGCTCAGTTTTTTAATTTCTCTTTTTTACTACTAATATTTATTAATATACATTTCTTTAATTCTCTTTTGTTGTCGTTCTATTGTAAGAATAATTATAAAAAAAGGTTATCCTTAATGTTTTATTCAGAATTTAAACTGAAACTGCTCTCGTTATGGTAGTAAATTATTATTATTTTTTTCCATTTGAACATTTTCTCTTATGTTGTCCACTGACAAAATATTTTTGCATTATCCGGTGCAATTTGGTTTCTCACCCCAGACTAATGGTCAAATGAAATTTGGAGCGAGAGAGGGAGATCAGAGGTCTCTTGCTGTTGTGAGATGTGTGTGTGTTGAGGAAATGTGGCACTGCTGTTGCTGTGAATCACTGCCCTGTCAGACCCACTCTGCTTATTTTTAGCAGCTCAGCTTCCAGTGACCTCTAGGCAGCCAACACACATGCATTTATTTATTCTTACAAACAGATACACATTATTCATGCACAGTATATTAAAGGGATGCGACATAAAGTAAGCACACACTAATACACAAGCATGCCCTATCCTACCGTTTCAGACACCATCTGCCGAGTATGACCCGGTCACACAGCTGGAAGTCTAGCAGCTAATTTTGTGGATCATCTTACACCATGTCCACATGCTATAAATGCTTATGTAGATACACTGTGAGCTGCTACGTGCAGTAACTAGTTTGACACTAGAAAGTCAGTCATACAGGTTTGAAATGAGTAAATTATTTGAAAAATTGAAAATAGATAAATTCAAATTGGTGAACTATCTCTAGTACAGTGTCAGTCATCTCTCCATGATATCTACTAGCTTTGATACTTTTTCTCTTTTCATCCACACCCACTCACGCTCTATTCTTATTATCTCTTTCACTCCCTCTTTCTGTCTCTACAACTGTACAGCAGCGATGAAGCACTAATCCAGAGCCTGGTTAATTGCATTGTTCTCTGCTTACGGCTGAATCATTGCTCCACTCCAGTCAGATCAAATAACACACTCGTGAGCTGCAGCCTGTGCTGCCTCAGACAGCTGCTGGCATCCAGCAACAAACCAGTCTCAAACTCTCAGTCATCGTGAGAAACCGTTGGATGACCATCCAGGAGGTCTTAAAGCACCAAGCATTGTAAACCCCATGAAATTCAACTTTTATTCCATAAATGTTGCATTCCGGGCCATGTGTATGTTAACATACTCCCAAATGTGGCACAATATATAAACAATAGGCCATTGGCTAATAAAAATGTATGCCATCAAAAATACTGGCTGCTGTAACTTCCAGTTTGAAGAATTGCTGTCAACACAGGAAAGAAAATAGGCGCTTATCTTTGATTGCATGGGGTCTTTTAGATGCCAGTGCATCCTAGCAATCCATCAGTATTGTTGATTATAGTAAGAATGTTGAATATTTATCATATTTTACTGTTCAGCTTTAGATACTCATATATAGATAGTTTAGCTCTGAGGGCTCTGCAAATATGTGTTCAACTAAACGAGGAAGCATACTACAAAAAAAACAAAACAAGTTTAAATACATAATGCAAATGCATGACCTCCATAAGGACAGGTAGTGATGTTGAGTTATTCATAACCGATTTCAATTCATCCCAAAGGTGTTCAATAGGTTTGACTAGCTTTGTGCTCTAGGTTTACTGTCATGCTGGAATAGAAAAGGCCCTACCCATAGAGTTGTCATACAGTAATGTCATTCTGTGCTGTATAGTCAAGATCTGTTTGGAGATTTGAACTGGAATAACTAGAATAGCCAAACCATTTGTCGTAAAGAGGTGTCTACTTATTTTTTTTATCATTATAGTTTATTTCTTAAAAAAAAAAAAAACAAATATTCAGGGTATACGTATAATGCAAGATTTTAACAATCAAGATCACTGGATCATGAAGAGAAGCAGTAATATTATGGATCAATATTAGTTTTTCCTGCCAGTGTGCTATTGGTTAGATTATTACTGTTTTGATAAAAGATAATAAAAAAAACTATTTTATTTTCATTGGAATAACATGTTTAGATATTTTTTCAAGAAATATATATTTATATTTATTAAATCGAATAGATCAAAAGCAACAGTAAAGTCATTTGTAATGTTGCAAAAAAAATATTTCAAATATATGCGGTCCTATGAATCACAGAATCCTTAAAGTGTGACGGTTTCCACAAAAATATCAAGCAGCATTAAGCAACTGTTTTCTGCCTTGATGATGATGATGATGATAATAAGAAATATTTCTTGATCACAAATCAGCATATTAGAATGATTCCGGATTAATCATGTGACATTGAAAAAGACGCAGAAAAGTAAAGACCCTAAACTTGTGTGTGTGTGTGTGTGTGTGTGTGTGTAGATGGTTGTCATCTGTTCTTATCTTATGTTATCTCTTCTTAAGGTGAGTATCTCTGCTCTCTTAAGCTTAAGCATCTCCAGCCACAATCAATAACTCACAGCAAGTAATGGCAGCACACTTGACCTAGCCATGGCCATTCAATTTACGTCCCTGTGCATTAGCTTCGCTTTAACTTTCTTAGGGGTGTGCCCTTCATTTCATGGATATGACTTACTGTTTTGTGACAAGGTGGACTGAATTTTGTATTTATATATGCATGGTAACTGTAATATAACACAGATCATGAAGAGTGGGTCCACACAGAGTGGTCTATCTTATTTTGCGGTGGTATGCATCTCTATGTATACTCTGCGTTGTATGCACCCTCATCATTAATTCATCATATGCTCTCCATTCAAGCAAATAAAGCTTTGTTGGAGTTTGTCTGCATGTTGCTTCAGTACAGGATCATTCCAGAAGCATACGTCCTTTTAGCACCCCTAAATCACAGTGTCATTGGCACTTAGCATTATTTAACATCCTTAGATAAGGCCTCTGAAATGCATTGCTGCAGCTGTATTCCACAAATTCTCTTGCCCAGAAGTTCTGTTCAGGTTGTATTCAAATCTTTCTCGAAACACTTATTGCTGAGGAGCCTGCCTTTTATTCCTGTGGGAACTTATGTAATACTGATATAACTAGCATACTCAATTGAGGGGTTTTAAAACGTGGGTTTGGGCCCGTGTTGCTGTGTTTGAGGATACTGGGGTGAATGCAGTAGGGATGAGTGATATATTGATTATATTTGCATTGATTTTTGTTGTATAATATTTTTTTTATGCTCACCGAGGCTGCATTGATTTGATCAGAAGTAAAGTAAAAACGGGTCATATTTTGAAACATTATTACAGTTTAAAGTAGCTGTTAGACATTTTAATATATTTCAATATGTATATATGTAATATAATTCCTAAAGACCTCGAAAATAGTGTTAGATTCTGTAACAGTCCATTTTAATGAGTTGTTTCAAAACTTTGTGCGCATTTACCAAAATACATTTAGGATGAATAAAAAAATAATTAAAACAATTCCCAGCTCTATGATGCAGTGATAAAGATTCTTCACAGTCTTCAGAGCCACAATGGCTGCCTTGTCTCTAGCATGAGCCTCAATGGCTGTCTTGTGCCTAGAATCTTCCTCATGAAGAGGGTTTCCGCTATCGAGAGCCCAGGGTCTTTCCTGGAGTAAACACTGCTCAGATTGTGCGGCAGCCGGATATGAGGAGGAGGAGAAAGAGACTCAAAAGCTCTCTGTGAAAGCTCTTGTCGCTCCTTTGAAGTCCACCAGCTTCTTGCTTTTAATCTTCCAATCTCACTCTCTCCTCTCTGGATGTAATATAAATGTGTAATGTGCTTTTACATGTAATGTCCTTCTTACACCAGTGTTCTTAGAGCAGTTTCAAATATTTATCGAGGTATGGTGATATCAAAGGCTTGATGCTGAATCTCATGGTCTTACATTGTTAGAATAGAAATATAATTATTAGAAACATTTCATATCTATGGTTTTGCAACCAAATGTTAGATGATTATAACATGCATATGTGCTGTATTTATGGCAAAATGTTTTTCTTTCTCTTCAGGCACGTCTTCCATAAAATGTGTGTGGATCCATGGCTAAATGAGCACTGCACCTGTCCGATGTGTAAACTCAACATCCTCAAAGCTCTGGGAGTTATGGTAAACACACACACACACACACACACGTGCTGGGTTTCCATGTTTTATGGGGACCTAATAGATGTAATGGATTTTATACAGTACACACTGCACACAATACTTTCTACACTTTTAGATTTTCAAAAAAAGATTGCTCTATATGAGGTATTACCTCACGGGGACCAAAACATTTTCCCACAAGGTCAAAATTTACCAGTCCCCATAATATAGGGAATACCAGGACCAAACACACACACACTGTTTAAATATTAATGATTTATTATTTAAATAAACTCATACTTGATAATTGATAATTATGTTAAGATAATTCTAATTACTGTAGACCTATCTAAACAACCACCCCTGTAAAAGAAAACCTTCATTTTTAGACAATGATTCACTCTTTATAATATTTTTGTTTTACTACTACTACTATTATTATTATTATTCTTGCAGACATGCCTGAAGGGATGTTTTGTCACATTTACTGTATAGCTGAATTCTGAGAAAAAAAAAAA
The DNA here is from genome assembly GCF_003368295.1 of Carassius auratus. NCBI lineage: Eukaryota > Metazoa > Chordata > Actinopteri > Cypriniformes > Cyprinidae > Carassius > Carassius auratus. Next base: position 25,848,701 of record NC_039256.1, on the reverse strand, counting down.
TGTCCTCCCAAAGAACAGCTACCCAAAGAACACACACTGACTTAAATTTATTACTGAAACAACAGACATATTGATCTTGGAGGGCAGCAGGTTGTGACATTCTTAAGACTCTTATTTAATGATGTTGTGTTGTTATGATTTTATTATGATTTATGTTCTTGAAAGTAACATCAATTCCTGCAGCTTGAATGGGATGGATTGCCTGAATTATTACAGATCTGAGCATGTAAACACATTACTGTAAAAAAAAATGGCAAAATGAATATGTGTTGCTGGTTGCAACAGAATGATAAAAAGTTATTTGTCCTGTAATCTTGCTTTTGCAGTGAGAGGTGCAGGATCATTGATCCACTAGCTCCCTCTGGTGGTCACTTCAGTCATTTCATAGCATTTTTCATGTCACATTTACATTTAATCATTTAGCTGACATGCAATTATGTCATGTAATTATGTAATTTTTTTCTGACATTAGGAAGATTTGCTTCAAATCATATTTATGTTAATAAATCATGTACTTTCATGTACTTACAGCCCAACCTGCCCTGTGTGGACAACATGGCTTTTGACATGGATCGGATGTCCCGTAGTCAGACTTCCAGTCAGAGAACAGCGCTGGTGGACTTGTCCTCTGAGACCAGCATCAGTCTGGAGCCTCTGCACCACTCCAGTTCCTCCCAGCTTCCCTCCGACGAAGAGCTCATTCCTCGCTCCGGAGAGATCAACATTGCTGTCACTAGTAAGAGCGGGGCTTATTGTCTCTTGTTTTGTCTCTCTTAATCTGTATGTTCTTATAGGTGAAGTGTGTCATTTCTGCATCACCAAACTGTATTGCAAAAATCACACACTCCGTCTTTAAGTTTGCTAATCTCTGTCCCACCTTCTCCTTCATTTGCTCCCCAGCAGGGGGTAAGCTTTCCTTACTGTAGTGCACTACTGCTGTTGTTCAGGAGCATCTGTGTGCTGCTGAGGCTGAGCTCAGTGATGTGAGCAGGTGTCTGTGCTCCACCGCAGTGTGTCCTGCTCTTTACTGCAATAAATATCTTGTACTAGACTTCTTATGTCACTGCGTGTGTGTCATGGCACTCTGATCTCTTTTCTGACATGTGAAAATAAATTCTAAATTCTATGTAATATACATAATTGTATAATAAACAGGATAATGTACATTCAGTCATCATCTTAAAATAAACACCTTTAGGGTCATAATAGTGTAGGTGTTATTTTGAGATAATGACCATTTGAAATTATGTTATTGGTTACGTTTTTAATATTTGAGCTGTAATATTGCACACGTTTATATCTATCTATCTATCTATCTATCTATCTAATATATATATATATATATATATATATATATATATATATATATATATATATATATATATATATATATATAAAACACATTTTAACAAAAAAATTTCCCTTTGACTTTAGTGGGCCTATTTTATTTTATATATTTTTTTTTTTTTATTTTTTTTTTTTTATATAAAAAAAATAAATATATATTTAATTATCTTTAAATTGAAAAGAGTTTTTAAGCATTTTATTTGAATCTTTGTGTTACATATTTGTTTTATTTTCTGTTATTATTATTTTCTTTTTTGTCTCCTAAATCTGTCGTTGTAGTTGCTGTATGTAAAGTGATTAAAATGTACATTCCATGCCATGTGTTGCAAGATAATTAATTCATATTGGAAAATGAATTTGTTTTGATTTGTTTGAATTTCATTTGATTGTTTTGCTACACAAGCAAGCCACCTATAGTAAAAACCTCAGACCTTCATCAAAAACAAAATTATATGTACCTATATGGTACGAATATATCATATTCACCCTTCATACTCCATATTATATATTTTCCTCTTTTTAACTTGCGTGTTAAAAAGTTTAAAGTACATTACGAAAGATTTGAGACAAAATGCATACCAACATATCAGAGGGTTTCAACAGAGTTTAATTTATTTTATTTTACACCCACTCGTTTGATTTCTTTCCAAAGTTATATTATTGTTTAGGTTACGCCAGCATTTTTAATGAGGTTATACAGACTAGTAGCTCACATAATTACACGTTTGTGGGATAATTTATTGTTTACCAGCCGTTTGTCCTGGTGCTATGTCTTTAAAATATTATGATCAGCAATTTTAACCCCTCCTGTTGGTCTGCGTTTGTATTGCAGTGATTAATTATATTAAAGAACCCCAAGCAGGTGTATCTGCTTGAACAGCTCTGCAGTTTATTTATGATTTAAAGAGTTTTTTTTTTGTTGTTTCTAACTTTTTTCAAAGAATTTTACAAATCCCTTAAAAAAAAAAAAACTATGTGGAATACTTACTGATTGATCTTCTAATGACACGGTCTTCCTAACAGATTCAAACCCTCTCTGCTTTGTAAATGTATGGCTAAACCAGCACTAAGTGTCATGTGCTCTGAGTGTGCTACATTGAGTTTCGCTCTCGTGTTTTATCTGTCTTGTGTGCGATCATCGCTTGCCTGTGGTTTCCTCTACTGTTCCATGGAATAGAGAAGTATTCCTCTTTTCTTCACGCCTCCACCTGTCGCCAGTTTCTTCTTCTCTTCGGCTGTCTGTCGAGATGATACCCTGGCCCCGCCCTCAACAGAAAATGACCCCTCCCCCTTTTACTCTGTTAACAGAAGAGTGGTTTATTGTTGCCAGCTTCGGCGTCCTCTCTGCTCTCACACTTTGCTACATGATCATCAGAGCCACTGCCATCGCCCCCACCCATGAGTGAGTATTATGGATATTCTTTTTCAAAGTTTTCAGATTGTCACAGCATCACTAAACACATTTAGTATCTACTGCACAGCATGATCTCTCACATTAGTGTGCTACTAAATTAATGCACTACTTTTCTATAAGTAAATATAAAGTGTCAGTATTATTTAGCTGTAAGGGCTGTGGAATCTTTAAATTTGTTTGATCAAATTTGATTGTATATATAACAACAACCCAGTGATACTTTAGTACTATTAAGATACTATTAAAGTTTTATTTACATTTCTAATTTAATTTAGTTTTGTAAAAAAAGTAGTGCCCACATCTAAAGTAGTTGTTTATTTCCATGTGCCTCACATCAGTGCTTGTTAAATGTGTTTTTTTCTTTACTTTTGTCTTTTGCAGACTGAAGTTGGAATGAAGATATTTTTGTGGCGTCCTCATTTCTAAAACCGAAATGCATCCTGAAAAATAAAGTCGTGGATTTCAGACACTTGCATTTGTTATTAGTTAACTTTCACCTCTTGCACATTCAGAGCTTTTCACTGGATGATATAGCTGATGAACTTCCTGTTTTACTCAATTTGCAGTATTAAAGCCATTTTTAGTTTCATTTTAGATTAATAGTGTTTTGCATTAATGTCTTTTACATGTGTATCATTTTTTTTTTTCAAATCTTTTGGTTTGTCTTTGATTGTGAATTACATTTTTTTAATGACATTTGTGTATTAAAATTGCTTTGTGCAAAAATCGTTGTTGTGATTTTTACTAAGTTAGTAGTTACTAGTACTAATTGTATTCCTTGATACTGTTTTGATGCTTCTGTCTCTAGTTTTTGTTTCCTGTGGCGAGACTCCTGAATCAAATTTTTACTCTCAGACCAGCAACATCCATCATGTCACATTTTTACTGGACATACAGTATTGAATTTTTGTGGCATATACAGTTTATTTCAGTAGTGCTTTACAGTAAGTCAAACCAAGAGCACTAAAAATACTGTAATAAATCTATGAGGACAGATTGTGTTTTGTATCAGCCTAACATTTAATGCAGTGGGATAGGGATTGTGTAACTTAAGGTCAGGTCTGTTCTGCACCACCAGAGTTTAGCTGGAAACTAAACACATGAACAAGCTAATGAAGGATTACTTGATGGAGTGAAGTGTATTATTATGTAATAGACATTATTAGGCTGCTGTCTTTGAGTCTATAATCAAATTATAACAATAAAATGAGAATACAATATCCAGCATATTACTGTACATTTTTATATTAATTATATTTATTTACTCACCTGTGGGTTACATAATTGTTTTACATACATATGGTGTATTATGAAATAGTTTAATAATAGCTGATTTTATGGAACAGCACATCCACATGTTTGTCTTAACAGTCTGCAATTCACACAGTTTTTATAGTTTTTCGTATTTGTATGATAATAACCAAATCTTGGATTCAAAATTTTTGTCAACTTGTTTTCTTATTTAGCACAGGTTTTATTTTTATTTTTGTAACTGATTTGCCATATACCTCATTGATCTGTGCTTATGCACCTTAGTTTCTGAGTAAAAAAACGAAACATTATTAAAGGTAAGTTTGGAGAAAGTTATTTTTAACAAAAGGTAAGAAGGCGGTGGTAAAATGTACAGAAATAATCTAAAGTTTTTGGGAAGTTGTTATGCCCTGTGTGAGCAAATTCAATACATTTTAGTCTAATGCAATTTATTAGCATTTTCAGGTAAAAATGACAACATGAGGGTTAAATCAGGGTGCTGTATATTCACAAAACACCCAAACACTTTCATAAAAGAAATTCACTGAGAAGCTTGTTGGTAATTAATTGGTCTGGTGTCAAGGACATTATAAAGTGTCGATTACACGTAACTGACCGACATTGATTTTGTGCTGAGATGAAATGTCAGATTTGAGCACATCCTTTATGGAGGAGATAAACAAATCTTTGCAGTCAGCAGGAGCCACATGTTAAATATTTTATTAACATTGAGAAGAATCATACCTTCTTTCATCTATCTCATTTCTGCCCCCCTGCTGTACACAAAACAGAGTATTACAACAAATGTCTCAATCTAACCCCATCATTTTTGTTGTTTGTCTGTTTTCAGGCGGTCATTTCTTCAACCGTAATTCTGTGTCTCCGCGCAGCGTCGCCTGTGAGATGGAGCTCCCAGACATCCAGGCATCACTGGACATGTACGACGACAACAAATCCTGAGGACACGCACCTCCTCCTCCTCCTCCACCTCCAGCCCATTCCTCCATCATCCTCTCCCCGAGCCCAGACTGTGGGGGACGATCTTTATGAGTGTGCAGTGGAGTATTGACAGTGAGCACACTGACTCTGGCGATAAACTCTACCACTGTAGAATGATCGGTCGCCTCAAGTGGACGTGATTGGACTATTGCACCATCATCAGCCTCCTTACACTTTTACACATACCTTTTCTCTTACTTTTTGAAAGACTATTTCAAAAGACATCTTTTGACAGACGGCTGTGGGAAGTACCTCTTAGTTCATTTCTCTGGTCTCCTCAGTTAGCCACAAATTTTGTGTCGAATGTTGTCTCGTGTATGTAATTTGCTGACCGTTTTTAAGTTCTCATGCATAATATTGTTCCAGATGGGGAAAGCTCTTCTCTCGTGGACAAGCGTGAAAGCAGGATCAGAAACCGAGCTTTTATAGAAGGGCTGTCTGCTTTGTATCTCTGCTTTTGTAGCTAAACAAGATGCAAACGAACTCGTCCTTCATCTGCTGAAATGCTGCAGCTCCATGTTTAGCGCTGTCCCATTAGCACTCGAAACTCTTCGACGAATCACCGTTATACTTCCTTGTAGAAATATATACAGTATTTCTCTGTACATAGAAGGAAAATGTTTTAAACGTATTTAAAGAAAATCCTATGGAATACCTACAGCGAATACTAATCAGTTCCAAGCAAGGGGACCTAATATATATATATGAATATATACAGTATTTGCATATAATAATTAATATCTCTCTCTCTCTCTCTCTCTCTCTCTCTCTCAAGTGGCCTCTTAGCACAGTTTATCTTTCCTGGATCTTGTCCGTGCAAAAGAGTGTCTGTCTCTTTTGTGTTCTCGTTTTTGGGGGATAGTATTGTGACCATGCTGAGATCAGTTTTGTTTTCTGTCATATTTGGTTGCAGTCAGGAAATGGCTGAAGCTCTATTCTCAGACACTCAGTGAGTAAATGTGGGTCATGATATGGGCTACCTATGTTACATACTGCCTCAGCATTAAACTTGTCATAATTGTCTATACTGCTTGCTTTCTTTGGGTGAGGTTTAAATTCTACACAAATAGCACAAATCAGTGTTATATTAAGTCATTAGTATTTTGAATTAGCTTTTTTTTTCATTAGAATTGTAGTTTTAGTAAATATGATTTTGTAATATATATGTATACATAGAGTAGCTTTATTTTTTATTAATATTTAGGACTTTTTATGCATTTTATTTCGGTTAGTTGCCAAGGCTACATTTTCATTTACATTTCTAATATTCATTTAAAAATGTAATCCAATGTTTACATTTCATTTTATTGCAGGTTGACTTATTTTAATTAAAAGCTAGTTTATTTATTTATTTTATTTTTTTAGTTAACAATAACAACACTGACATAGATGGATGGGCAAATAAACTCTGTTGGGGCACCGGCCATAATGGAATAAATTTGTTCCAATCTGAACAAAAGAGGGTAAAAAAAAGAGCTAATTGGATTTTTATAAAGGCAAACATAGTTAAATATTAAATACTGATATAAATATTAAATTATGTGTATTTTTGGCATATTTATTATTATTATATAAATATTTATATATAAATAGTCGAATAGTCAAATATATAGTCGAGCTGGTGAAATTGGGACAGTAAAAATAAAGCATCACTCCTTAGATTAAATACTACTTAATTACTATAACATTTACAATTTAATGTAATTATAAACAGCTTCACAATTAAACAAAATAAAAAATATATATATATATATATATATATATATATATATATATATATATATATATACTTTTTTTATGACTTTCTATGGATGTATTTTGGTCTCCTTTGGTAATTGGTCGCCTTCTATTGTAAAAAAAAAAAAAAACTATTAAAGTCCCAAAAAAGTCAAATTTTTTATGGTTTTAATGGTTAAAAGCTGATGGTTTGTAATGTGTGCAATATTATTTGTAGTGGAAACCGTTAGAACTTCTGTTATGGTTTCTATTGTTGTTGTTTGTTTGTTTGTTTGTTTGTTTGTTTGTTTTTCAGCAGGTAAAGGAGTAACCCATGGGCACCATTGAGTGTGATCTTTAGCTTCTTGGAAAGCCTTAGGAAAACTTGCTTTCGAATTTAATTAGACGCTACAGTATTAATTTCATGTTATTCAGTTTAGTGTGTATAACCTTTTCGTCTGTGATTCATTGGTGATTTATTTTCACGTTTGAAGAGTCCGTTTATCTCAGGTAATTTTTGTTCATCCGCCGCGAGAGGGCGATAGAGCCCTCTGATCTGCTGCAGGAAATAGCCGAGAGCAGAAATGAAAGTTGTTTAGGTGTACACAATTATTAACTGAACGTTTACTAATGACTCTATTTAAATGGCGTTTATTTTAACATTAGTTGCTTTGATAATTTACCATGAACTGCTCACGGGATCCAACAGCGTCGAACTAACCAGAAAAAATCTGACGGACGGAGAACGACTGAAGACGTTTCAGCGAGGACATGAAAACATTGAACACTATCAAAGACGGCTTCATTTTCAGGTACATTTAGTCTATTAAATAAAATATAGTAATAGTATATATAAAATATAGCTAAGCATTAAATACGATAAGTATGTGTTTTAAAACCTAGTGGACTGCCTTAGTAGACACTGTAGTAGCTCTAGGCGTCATAGCAAATACAGTTTAATGCGCCTTGGGTGCCTAGAAATGTTGTCTACTTAGGCAGCTTACTCGGTTTTGAGAGACAGACAATAACTAGCTGATTAAAACCATAAAGTAAATGTACAGCTACTACTTGTCTCAATATAAAATATGACTTTTACGGAACATTATATATGTAGGCAATGCCAGTAATTTCTGTCATGTGATGTGACATATTTCCTCATCTCACCTGTTGTTCAAGGGCTCTTGTTTTGTCTGATTGTAGAACTCCCTCAAGAGACAAGCCTTTCTGAATTCAGTACTGGAGAGATCAAACCAGTCTGCACGTTATGGCATCAACCAGTTCTCAGACTTATCTCCACAGCAATTCAAAGGTGACTATATGCAGGTTATGGATGCTTACAGATGAATGCACGTTGTGTGATGTCATCTAGCATGTCTCATTTATTCTCAGAGCGATATCTGACAGCCCGGACTGAGACGACTCCAAAGTTTGACCCCTCTAGGACTGGAATTCAAGTTAAGAACAGTTATCCACCCAAGTTTGATTGGAGGGACCATGGAATTGTCGGACCAGTCCGAAACCAGGAGTCGGTATGGCGTTGATATTAAGACTAGGGTTTACTTGTGATCTTTTTCCACTCATGCAAATGCTCAAAACATTTTTTTTCTTACTGTGTGCACGTTATAGTTAGGTTTACTCTGCATTTCTTCTTGCGTTTTCATCTAGTGTGGAGGATGCTGGGCCTTCAGTGTGGTGGAGGCCATTGAAACGGTATCTGCTAAAGATGGTGGGAAACTGCAGCAGCTCAGTGTGCAGCAGGTTATAGACTGCTCTTATGAAAACGAGGGCTGCAATGGCGGATCTCCTGTTGGAGCTCTGGATTGGTTGGCACAGGTGCTGTCATCCGCTTTCTCTTTTTCTTGTGATGATATAACTGGGAGAGGTTAAATAATGTTTATTGTTATTGATAATGCAATCACAGCCATAAATTTTGATGGTTTGGATACCTCTTTCCAAAATGTTTTCGACATTGATAATAATTAGAAATTTTTATTGAGCACCAAATCGGCATATAAGATTCATTTCTGAAGGATTAACACTGAGACTAGAGAAATGGCTGCCTATCTCTCCCTCTCTCTCTCTCTCTCTCTTTGTGTATATATGTATATGTGTATATACTGTATATGGACCATGGAAAACAAAATCAGTCACAAGAGTCAGTTTTTATTTATATACAGTTTTTTTTCTTTTAATACATCATCTGCTTAACAAACAATCTTTGATGTATGGTTTGTTAAGATAGGACAATATGAAATAAAACAATTTAATGTGAAAATCTGGAATCTGAGGGTGCAAAAAAAGTCCAAATATTGAGGAAAAGCTCCTTTAAAGTTGTCCAAATGAAGCCCTTAGCAATGCATATTACTACTCAAAAAATGTTGATATATTTATGGTTGTAAATTTATAAAGTATCTTCATGGAACATGATCTTTACTTAATATCCTAATGATTTTTAGCATAAAAGAAAAATAGATAATTTTAACCTATACAATGTTTTGTTGGCTATTGCTACAAATATACCTGTGCTACTTGGTTGGTTTTGTAGTCCAGGTTCACATATAATAATATTATTAAAATAGAAAACATTTATTTTAAATTGTGACAATATTTCACAATATTACAGTTCTTTCTTCAATTTTGATTAAAAAAATCTTACAGCCCCCGAACTTTTAAACCGTTTTGCAACAAAGTTTATACAGGTTATTATTATCACCCTATAATCATTATTTTTACATTTGCAAACAAGACTCTTACAGCTGATTAAAAGCAGTAATTATGTTGGACAGATCTGTTATATGTGTTGTGAAGTGCACATTCTATGCTTTTAAATTACACCTTTTTTTGAGAAGATTCTTAATTAGTATTTTAGTAAGGGTGTTAATTCATTAGCTGGCTGCAGCAGTTTTGAGAGGGTTAAAACATGAAAGTGAAAAAAAAAAAAAAAAGAATTGGTCTGTTCCAGCCACAACAAGCTGCTGATCAAAGGTGTTTATCATCCCAGAAATTCCATTGGCACATTCTGTTTTGTGTATCCTTTTTCAGACCAAACTGAAGTTGGTGAATGAGGCGGAGTATCCCTTCAAAGACATGGCTGGGATCTGCCAGTTCTTTCCTCAGTCTCACGCTGGAGTGACAGTGAGGAATTACTCAGCTTATGACTTCAGGTAATGGATGTAGCATGCAGATGGCTTGAGCTTTGCAGTGTAGACCTCATGTACTATTAAAACTCAAGGTTGAAGTTTGTCGGGATGTGGGCCAAGGTTTTATGTTTACTCATCTGTTCTTGTCAACTCTGTTTGCAACTTAGGGTCAGGTGCTGAACGGCCACTGACTGTACACTCACAAAGCCCACGTAATGCTGGTCAAATACACAACCAAGCACTTCTGACCTGTGCTTCGTTGTCTTACATTTGTGTCAGATGTCACTCTGTCATGTTTTCTTATTAGGATGATCCATGGTTTGGTTTCAAAAATGACAGTCTTTCAAACTTTCTATTAATCTAAGAATCCTGAAAGCTATGTTTTAAAGTTAAAATGATCAACAATCAATGTTGATATTAAATAATAATAATCTTGAACACCCAAACAGCATATAAGGATGATTTCTGAGTGGTGTGACTCTAAAGACTGGAGTAATGATGCTGAACATTCAGCTTTACAGGAATAAATTGAAGTTGAAAATACTGTGTATTGAAATAGAAAATAGTTATTTTAAATTGTGCAGTATTTTTGAGTTCAATTTGGAAATCAATCAAGTAATCAATTAAGTCAATCTAAGTATTGTGTGCAGAGTCCCATGGGATTGTTCCAGTTGAAGACCCCTTTATTTTTGTTTAGTGATCGTTGTTCATAAGTCCCTTGTTTGTCCTGAACAGTTAAACTGCCTGCTGTTCTTCAGAAAAAGAATGGTTTTCCAGCCTTTCTGTGCATTTGAACGCTTTCCAACAATGACTGTATGATTTTGAGATCCATCTGTTCACACTGAGGACAGCATTTGACTTCAACTGTATGTTGCGGTAGTGGACAGGAGGAGGTGATGAAGAGTGTGCTGGTGGAGTCGGGTCCTCTCGTTGTCATTGTGGATGCCATCAGCTGGCAGGATTACCTGGGTGGCATCATTCAGCACCACTGCTCCAGCCACAACGCTAACCATGCTGTCCTGATCACTGGTTATGATACCACAGGTACACACACACAGACACGGGCGGTTAAACACTCTTTACTTGTGCCTCGGAGCATATAAAGGTTCAGAGCGCTGGCCTTCACGGATTACGTCCTGTCAAGGGCACAAAATTGAGCCGACACTGGCAAACACTGGCTGTGCGCCAACATCCTGATGTGTCTGCACTATAATCAGCAAGCTGTCCGCAGCATTTATCCTCTGCCATGATTTGTTTTCTCTTGTTTGTTTACTAGTTTAAATTAGGTACTTTCAGGGTAAAGTAGAGAAATGGATGCCAAAACTGTTACTGCTAGCTTTATTAATCATGTAGAATGACTTGTTATTAATCATTTACCATTTGGGGGTATATTTTCAATGATGTGTCTTCATATTTTGTTACAGGGGAAGTGCCATATTGGATAGTACGCAATTCATGGGGGACCTCGTGGGGTGACAATGGATATGCTTACATAAGAATAGGGAATGACATGTGTGGTAAGTTTATATAGTGACCCACTTTTAATGCCTTTTTTGCCTTGTTGACAGTCACAGTGACACTCGCAATGCTGCTGTGAGGCATTGTGTGCGTTCATAAATATTCATGAAATGTTTGGACGTTGGCAAACAGTCAGTACTGTTTGTAATGTAAAAATCGAATCATAAATGCTTAGTTGATCATCTTTAAATTCATATCAGATGATTTAGAAATGAAGTAGCGATGTTATTTTGAAGACATGACCTTGTTTGTCGGTTGCTTTGAATGACTCTGTGCAATGTCAGATGTCAATCAACAGCCAGTCTTTCTCTTTTCCCAGGCATTGCGGACAACGTTGCTGCTGTTTTTGTGTAATTGTCAATAATCTTTGTACTTCTGTGAAAAGACCGTGGCAGATCAACATTTAAAAATATCACCCTCAGGATGGAAATCATCCGGTGTTGCCGATGAGAACTGGAAAGATTCTCATGGGGATGTGGATAACAAATCCTGTTGCCTCTCCAATGCAAAACAACGCAAGTACGCTGCTATTAGAGCTAATACACCACATTCCTAATCCCAGCCACTGTAGCCCAAAATAATCACAGTCAGAGCCGGATTCTATTTTAGTTATGCAACACACGCCGTCTGGATTTGTCCAGAAGGATGTTTTAGTCTGTAGAAAACAATGTTAGTGAATACAAGTGCTCAACTGAACACGTATTGTATTGTGACATTGCACTGATATAGGACACAAGTGAACACTTCTGCAAAAATGTGAAAATATTATTATACATGAATACTGATTACAACCCTAAGAGTTTTGAAAGAAAACATGCTTATTACTACAGTATGTACCAGATATTAAAAATGTCTGCTTTTATAAACATTTTTAACTACAATGTTTCTGTTTTACAGTTTTGCATTTGCTAATGCATTTTAAAAAGAATCAGAAATGATCACGTATAGTATATAACTATCTACAAATCTAACTCTAGCACTCTATTCTAATTCTGTTCTTAAAAGAAGCATGTCTGTTTTAGACTTGCACTCTTTTTACTAACTGCTTGTTTTATTTAAAAAAAAAGAAGAAACTAACACTAGGCTCTAATCTTTTTTTTATTCTATTTGTTTTCTTTTTTATTTATTATACAATAAACAAAAGGAAAAACGTCCCGTAAAACTAGCTTGTTCTATTTTTTTTTTCCTATTCTATCTTTTTATCATTTTTTTTTTTTGTTTTCTTTTTATTATATAATTTTAAAAACCTTGCTATGTGTACTGCATTAAGCTTACTTTTGTTGATTTTGATTGCTTCTATTGTCCTCATTTGTAAGTCGCTTTGGATAAAAGCGTCTGCTAAATGTAAATATATGACCTTGGACCACAAAACCAGTCTTCAGTCGATGGGGTATATTTTTTAGCAATAGCCAAAAAAAAAAAAAAAGATATTTTGTAGATGTCATACAGTAAATATATCAAAACTTAATTTCTGATTAATAATATGCATTGCTAAGAATACATTTGGACGACTTAAAAAGCAATTTTCTCAGTATTTAGATTTCTTTCTTTTTTATTTTGCACCATCAGATTCCAGATTTTCAAATAGATGCATCTCGACCAAATATTGTCCGATCCTAATAAACCATGCATCAATGGAAAGCTTTTTTATTCAGCTTACAGATACATCTATCTATATCTAAATCTCAATAAAAACAATTTGACACTTTTGTGATCCAGAGTCACATATAAACCCTATTCTATCTAAAGTTTACATTTTGACAAAAAACATTTTTTTTTTCAAATAAACAAGACGTTTCTCTATATGTGTGTATTTTATTTACAAAATGGAAATCAGTTTATTACATATTAAAATATATTATATTGACAGTATATACACAAGTGCATCAACAGTTTTACTGATGTAGATATTTTGTTGACACTGTTGTTAAATTGACTTTTCATATTCAAAACTTTTCAATTCATATTCTAGAACTTCTGTTAAATCAGCACAACTTTGTATCCTCTTATTCTGTCATTTAAAAAGTTTTTGGTGGCATAAATCTTGGTGATGGGAAGCGTTTTTCTTCTTCTGTATACCTCCTTTCCTCATCCCTCCATCTGTTTAGTCTGAGTCATCGCTGCTGCTGCTGCAGTAGGAGCTGTCGCAGCATTCAGCCATGTACAGGAAGCGGTGCTCACTCGGGTCCAGCTTGGGAACCCACTCTCTCGGGACCAGGAAGGTGGCCAGGTTAAACAGATCCACAAACACCTTGTAGCGATCACTGGCAAAACATACATAAGGCCTATCAATACATCCTGTTCTTGTTTTAAAGTGGTTTTTGTTTAGTAGAAGGAATATTGCTGCCAATTCACATCTTTCCAGCATTGTGTTTCACATGGATAATTCCAATAAATGCATGAATTATGAGCGTTTCATCTGAAGGCTGGGTTTGTCCCAGATTATTTGGCCTACCTGACAGTGGAGCGCAGGTACTGATAGCCTGATGAGCCACCCGTGCCGTCTTTACTGCCAATCATTCTGTGCACCATACACACATGGTTGTCTAGGGGAAAATTCCTGCTATAAATTATTCAGGAAGTAAAATTGATATGCAAGTGTTATCTTTTATTCAGTGTTGTTGACACTCCTAATAGGCTTTGCCCCACAGGGTGTTTTAGGTCCGGTTTATTTGTTGTTCTGATGCTTTGTGCTTTCAGTGGTGTCACATACATCTCCATTTTGTCATGAGGGTGTCGATGTCCATCAGAGATGTCAGGAGCTGGAAAGGAACCTGAAATCGAGGCTCCTCCCTGAGAGCAGATGGCAATAAGTAGAATTACAAATGAGCTTTCAGAAAACATTTTCAGGAAAAGTACCATGGTATTCTTTTGAGTGGAGTATCATGTAAGTAGTAAATAAATGGCAAGTATCATTCAGTACCATGACATATATCAAGAAGTGCCATATTAAATCATATTAAAACTATATTTATAAATATTAAGGTAATGTTTTGTAGCATCTTTCAGACAAGAGAGTCAAATGTGACTTGGGTTGGTTTTCAAATATGTAAGTTTCAAACACTACAGGAATACCAATAACATGAACTAACAATTAACATTTGTCCTGGTTAATGTTAATTTCAAAATACAGTTCTATATATTTTTTTACACACACACACACGTATAGGCTATATATATATATATAAAGGAATCCCAGGCCGTATCATGTTGACGTCAACATAAAACATTAGCATATTGTCCGCCCACTTGTTGGTCTTTTCGTGTTGGTCTGAATGCAAATGCAAGTTCATTCTTTGCCACTAAGTGCTGCTTTTTAGAGCGGTAAAATATCGGTTTCCCTGGTAACGCTGTACACAAAGCAGCACTGGCTCACAAACGTTGCTTTATCAGCATTACAGGCATAATATAATGAAATTGAGACCAATCACCGCAGATTAGCGACACGCAAAGAAAGGGTTTGAGAAAATGAGTCGTTAAAAGAATCGTTTGGACGTCGTTGATCAAAGAAGGTAAAAAATAAATGCATATTATAAGACAATGAATGTGTTTTTTGACCTCGCATGTATGTCGACCTGTTGTTGGGGACTCCCAAAACCAAAATATGTAATTTTCATTACACTTCCATAATAGTGGCACTTTAAATTGGTCGAAAGCGACAGTTAAAAAACGTAGGCCTATATTGTTCCAAAAGATTTGTACAGTAGGAAAATGATGTTCTTTTGAACTTTCATCAAAGAACCCTGAGAATTATTTCACAACTGATGATAAGACATGTTTCTTGGAAGAACAGATCGGTATTAGAAAGATTTCTGAAGGATCATGACACTGAAGACTGGAGAAATGGCTGATGGCTATGCCGTCACAGAAATAAATAATATTTTAACATATATTGAAATAGAAAACAGTTATTTAAAATTTACAAATATTTCACAATACTACCATTATCTCTGTTCTTTTTTTTATTTTTTATTTTCTTTTATTTTAAGGAAGCCTTGTTGAGTCCTAGAACAGCATGTTTGAACTGATTTGGTGATTAAATGAGCAGGTGGTCCTGCAGATAGATGTAGATGTACCTGTAGAAGTAGATCATCAGTGCTCCTTGCAGTGCTTTATAAGACAGCTTCCTCTGACCTGCACAGACAGAAGATATTCACTTG
Source organism: Carassius auratus (assembly GCF_003368295.1). Taxonomy (NCBI): domain Eukaryota; kingdom Metazoa; phylum Chordata; class Actinopteri; order Cypriniformes; family Cyprinidae; genus Carassius; species Carassius auratus. The sequence continues at coordinate 25,833,156 of NC_039256.1, read as the reverse complement.
TACCAAAGGATGTGTCACTTGACACTGTATCTCTGCAGCGTCTCGAGAGCTTTGCTGACCTGTGCTTACTAAGTGATCATGTCTTTTCTCATCAAAGAGCGATAAGAAAATATCTCTCTGCTTACTGAGCTCGGCCATCATCTCCTCTTTCATCTCGGAGGCTGTTTTTTTCTATTAAGAGGAAACAAGAGTTGTCACTGACGTAAGCATGCCACAGAATTATCCAGGGATCCTCCACATACCTCTATTTTTTCCTTCTCTTTCCTGAACCCCTCAAAAATACTGCTTTCCAGTTTCCCCCAAAAATGAAAGCCATCTTCCTCCAAGCCGGGCGTTCTCTCCAGCCATTGCTAGAAAGTATTGAGAGTGCTTATGAGAAATGTTAATCAGCAGCTTGCCGTCTGTTAGATGAATCCTGACTTGATATATAAATTGGCTACGTAACCTATTCCTCTCTGAATACCAATAACCTGCAATGAAATCCAGTAAGTTATGGTTCTTGTGCTGAATTTCATTGATTAATACAGTATTCATGACTTCACAGCTAATATTTCATCTTATAATGTCATTTCCCTCAGGTTTACCTCCACTAGCTGCAGCAGCGTGGGCTCCTGCTCTGAATGGAGGAGCAGCTCACTTTCCCGGTCACGGAAATTGTCCCGATAATGCCTTCTGTTGTAGGGGACCCTCTGGTTGTGCGGGACCCCAATCTTGTTTTCCAACAATCGAAACTGCAGACTCTGGAAGCCTGAAGCAGGTGAGAGATATTCCCTGTGCGCACACACACACACACACACACACACACACACAGAAAAACGCAGGTCAATCGAGCTAAATGCAATTATGCTAAACACTGCCATTGATTTTGATTTAACAAATTAGTGCCATCTAATGCTTGTTTACTAAGTTAGCTATCTCCAATCTCTTGAGTGTTAGCACATTTCCAACAGCAAGTTTGCACAGGAAATGTAATACTTGTTTTCAGCAGTTGTTTGGCAGTGAGACTCGAATTAATGAGAAATATATCCACCTTACCTGAAGTCATAGAAGTCTAAGGCAGTCATGGTTTCCAGAACAGCGAACTGGTCAAGCAGCAATCTGAATATCATCACAATCCTGTGGATGCGAGTGTTGACCTTGAGCATGTTTCGCTCGTCACGTACCTGAGGAAATATGAAGTACACTTAGACTCATTTCCAGCAGTCTTTATAATGTCCCTGACACATGACATTAACTAGAGAAGTGTCTTAAAGTAGACTGAAGGTGGCAGCCTCAAGCTGCAGAGCACATCCTTTCTTTGAACTGAACTACGTACATCAGAAAACTGAAGGTTTGGGCTGTTCATCTTTGTCCTGAAAGCCCCCAAACAATAAATGAACTGATTTTTTTTTTTTATTAGGTTTAGAAGCATGCATATGTGGCGCTTTGACAAGAATCCCAAATATCCTTAAAAAATGAGAAGTAATATAAAAAACAAAACACTAGTTTTTAAACATTTTAATAGTTGTATTCAACAATGACGAAATAATGACATTTACAAGGTTAAAAAAGATTTTTGTACCATTCTTTTGAACTTTCTATTCATCAAAGAATCCTGAAAAAAATATATAACTTTTTCCACGGTAATATTACGAAGCCCAACTGTTTTCAGTGTTGTTGATAATAATAATAAATGTTTCTTGAGCATAAATTGGCATATTACATTGATTAATACTGAAGACTGGAGGAATGACTGCTGGAAATTCAGCCTTTACCATAATATATATTAAAACAGAAAGCATTTATTTTCACAATATTTCACAATATTACAGCTTTAGCGAACATAAGAGACTTCTTACAAAAAAATCCTACCAGCCGTACTTTTGAATGCTAATGCAGAAAAGCACAAAATAAAAGATAATCACATTCAGATAATTGCCCTGGTTCTGTCTGAATTGGTGTCTTATTTAGAGATTTTTATGAAAACCATTTATCATCTCTCGCTAATCTCTTCTTTGTGCCCTGTCAGCCTTGAACCTTCATTAGATGGAACATTCTCCTAAAAAATGATCTTTGACCAATTTTTAATAGGTGACTTATTAAATCTTAATCGTGTTACACTGATTCAAAGCAGGCCCATTCAAGTTAGGGAGCTAAAGCTGTTAACTGCAGCTGTTCTCGAGTCTTCATGTTTGAGGATACTCACATGTCCACTGATGAAGATTTCTCTCACTGAGTCCAGCTCCCACAGAACTTGTTTAAACCACAGTTCATATGCTGCAATGCATGGAATGAGTTAATCATTTCCTCAGGTTACATGTGAAAAGTCATTACATTCCAAGGTAAATGTGCTGAGGTGCAGTGCCACTGAACTCCAAGGTCATGGAAGTTGTTACATTTCAGCGTGTATTTATTTGTGTACGTGTTATGAGCATGAGTTTGAGTAATGCTGTGGTAGATGCTTGATTGTGATGTTAAATCAGTTACAGAACACAGGTTTTGTTCAGCTATATGTTGTTTTTGAGTTAATCTTAGCTATTTTTGTCTGCGGTGAAACTTGTCAACTTTCAGCTTTCTTAAACAGGGAAATGTGTCGTGTTTTTGGAGCGTTCATTGGAGAGAGGCTAAGACTGATTTGCCCGAAGGCTGTTTAGCGTTTGTTTGGCTCACCTTGATGTGTGACGATGAACAGATGTTCGTCATGGATCTTGTTTCCCTTCAGCTCACTTTGAAGCACCTGAGATGTCACTATTTTATCCAGCTGGGGATGAGAGAACATTTTTTGTTTCATGGAAAGCAAGCCAAAAAAAAGTCTGAAATTACCATTTTTTGAATTAGAACATAAAACGGAGTAGTTCACTATTTGCCATTAAAATCTGAAATGCATGCATTCCCCAGTGTTAATTAATTTGGCAACTAAGGAAGAACATACAGACCATTATAATAAACTTGAGATTCCAGGGCTGCCGGCCAATTAATCATGAACTATTTTAGGAGAAGCTATGCTTTATGCTTATTAAAAATATATCATTAATAAGCATGAGCTAATGTGTAGTTTACCTGCAGATAGTCACCGTACATAATACCTCCTTTGCTGGCCTTATTAACTCCAGTCTGAGAATCATCATTCTCATCTTCTTTCAGATGCTGCTTACTGCTTGACCTGTATTTTCATCAAATGCATCAACAGCAAATACACATTTCATTTTGTCTTCTGATTTCAGATATGGCAGAAACATGATCTTGAAGAATTGTGGCTTTGAGAGTATCATTGCATAATTTCAATGATCTAAATATGTTGAAAGCTTACACAAATTTCTTCTGAAAATAAGGACATCCACTCATGGCTGAAATATGAGACGAGCTGGATTGTTTTCTTTCCCTCCACTTCAACAAGGCAGATCTCAAGGATGTTGAGACGGTTTATAAGGTTTCTGTCCATGCTGACTGACCAATCCCCTCCAGATCCATCCCACCTCCCTTCTGTCCATGTTCAACATACATCGTACTTTGTCTTTTTCTTATCTGAGGTGAAATCGAACTGAAACAGGCAAATTGAAACAGAACTTTGACTTCATAACATTATGAGCAGGGCTTTTGTACATAAACTGAACGTATGGGATCATGTCAGAGGGTTCAGATGGACCTAGGCAGTTGGATTTCAACAGCGCTCCTATATTGACTCCCAATAAAAATGACAGAATTATGTCTTATTTCTACTGGACAGTCTTTTTACAGTTTCTAGAAATGTTTATAGAACATTTTGACGTACTAGCATACTCCAATATAAACTTGAACTCATTATGTCCATTGAGTGTCAGTGTTAATTTAGCATACATGTATTTACTGTAATACTTTATTATTTTTTTTTGTACTAGTGTTTTTAATCCCTGAAGTTTGCCGTGCTAAATTTGGTTCTGTTGCACAAAATAATAATGTTTGATATTTGATTATGTCAGTGATCTGTTATGCACAAATAAATGTACCCGCTTACACTTTCCATTGTGCTTCTGTTTTAGGGTTTTGAAGATCAGTATCCATGTGCATTGGATGCAGAAGGAACGTTTGGCAGTCAACACGAATGGTGAGTCATGCGTCATTTGAATCGTTTGCATTCACTGAATCATTTCCGTGGACTCATTTATGCTTGTATTCTTGGAAAATCTTGTATGAGAGAATCTGGGATGATTAAACTGTTTATGGAGCCTTAGATGATCAGTCTTTGTCTAATGTGTAAATATACACGCTTTTCAGCTGAAATTGTGGGTAACAGGTGAACTCTGGCTGGCCAGAACAGATTGTGAAAGGTTATAGAGTTTGGAATGAGAGTCTGGGGATCCGATGTGTGTGTGTGTGTGTGTGTGTGTGTCAGAGACAGACAGCGGGCTTGTCTTTGTGTGGTAGTGTCTTGTGTCCTTGTAAACACACAGTTTGCTGATATTGAGCCGTCTTTGACAGGGATTGGGTGTCACTGTCTTCATACCTTTTGAGAAGAGTTGGCTAATCCATCAAATCTGCCACTTGGGGCATAAGCGACACAAAAACGGCTGTCGGAGACAACGCTCTACAGAAATGAGTGACCTTCATAAGCCAAAGGATCCAGTTTAACTGGGTGGGAATAAGTGTTAAAATGAGTCATCCTTTTCGGAAATGTTGTTACAGGAACTTGATTGTGCATAAATGTTGCATTTGAGGGCAGTGTTAATCAGGAGCCGGGGCAGAACAGTACGGTGCATCGTGGATTAAACCAGAAAACAGAGACCATGGCTAATACGGGTGATCCATGGAAGGTTTTTCCTCACTGCATTTGCATGTCATTAGCATGCATTGCACTGAAACAACACAGTGGTGTTGGAGGCATCATCAGACCTTGCCTGGCTCACTCATGCTTACCAAATATGATGGCAATTTCCTAAAGGAAGTTCATTGTGTCTTTTAAATATATATATATATATATATATATATATATATATATATATATATATATATATATATATATATATATATATTATATTATATTATTAAAATCATTTACGCCATTATGCATTCCATCATAGGGGCCTTCATCCCAGCTTCAGTTAATTGGTTTGAGTATGGGGTTTGCTACGTGTCTCTCCAGCTCTCCAGTAGAATATATTTTGCAGCTCCAAAATGCTCAAAAGAGGGCTTTACGTAACTCCTCACTTTAAAAGTACAGCCGTGTTATGTAATCTCATGTTCTACTTTACTCTCTTGCTATAGAATTGATAAAGTTCCTGTGGCACGTATATATGTATGGTTTTTCAGTCATGTATTAGGTTCAGATGTCAGTATGTAAAAATCTATTATTTGTTAACCTAGCATTAAGGCATAGCTGCTGAATTTGGCTTTATTACTGCTATATATTTTTGGAATATGGTTCCTGTGGCTCAGTGGTAGAGCATTGTGTTAGCAGCGCAAAAGGTTGTGGCTTCGATTCCCAGAGAGCACACGTTAGGTAAAATAGGTATAGCCTGAATGCACTCAAAGTTGCTTTTGAGAAAAGCGTCTGCCAAATGTGTAAATGTAGTCTTGTACAGCTAGTGCTATTTTTACAGCAGTGAATTCTACTCGTCTGTAGGAGGCTCTAAACTCACAACACAAAAAAAAACTACATACAGTTGCTTTAAATGTGTAGTTTACATTGGAGCATTGTAATTTTGGTTTTTAGAAAAATTTGTCTTGAATGATGCATTATAAATTATGCATTATGTAGTGTACAGATGAGTACACTTCTGGGATTTATTAAAGGGGGGGTGAAATGCTCGTTTTCACTCAATATCCTGTTAATCTTGAGTACCTATAGAGTAGTACTGCATCCTTCATAACTCCAAAAAGTCTTTATTTTTATTATATTTATAAGAGAAATATAGTCTGTACCGATTTTTCCCGGAAAAACACGAGCGCCTAGAGGCGTGACGTGTGGGCGGAGCTAAAGAATCACGAGCGCCAGTAGGCTTTTGCGTTGAGAGCGTCTGGAAGCTGTGACACAGATCCAGAGGCTGATATTTAACAAGAGCAGCATCAGCAAAGGCGTCTCTATGTAGTATGTACTGAAACTGTATATATTTGCTTAGCGGTTTTGGAAAATGACTAAGTTCCACTTGATGTCGCCTTTTTTTTTTTTTTTTTTTTAAGCTGTACATGTGGAAAGTGCAGTTTGATGACAACATCGCGTGTTGTTTACTTGATGTGCTTACGCGCCGATAGCTAAGTTAACAACACAGAGATATTTGAAGCAGTTTTACTCACCGCATGCGGTTTCAACACACAATCGTGACCCTTTTCGTTGGGACTGCATTACCCTTAAGAAATAAACGATGTGCAAATCCGAAATGCAGGGAACAAACAAAAACACTTGCCCAACTCCGTTGATGCTCTGTAAAAATAAACTCCATCCACTGGTCCCTTAATGCTGTTTCTCTTTTGGTAATCTGTGCAGGGTTGTCTTGCCCTGGAAACCAAAAACACACTTCTTTTGTGACTTTTCGCGACGCTCTCGCTCTGATCAGGCTGTGCTCAGCCTCTCTCTGCTCTGCTATACGGGAGCGCTCGCTCTTCCGGCAGAAGTGCCTCAGGACCCATATAAGGAAATTCCGCTCCATCTAACGTCACACAGAGCCATACTCGAAAAAAACTTTCCGAAACTTATGACAAACCGGAAGAGGTTTTTTTGGAACAAAAATACTCCTTCAAACGTACAACTTAATTTTTGAAACTTTGTCCATGTTTAGCATGGGAATCCAACTCTTTAACAGTGTAAAAAAACTCAGTATGCATGAAATAGCATTTCACCCCCCCTTTAATGCTAGTTAATTTGTATATGAAGTGTACTTTTATATTGTTGAAATTTTCAGTGTGAACAAACTACTCACAAAGTACACAAATTGAGACACACTTAATGTTTCTGACATTGCACTTGGCAGTACCCAGTTAAAAATGTTGGGAGATCTTAATTATGGAGCAGTAACTCTAGAATCTGTGTGATGTGGCATGTAAATGAATGTAGAAAGAAATTCTAGCACTAGATTTCTCACTAGATAAACTGAGCAGGTCTCTTCACAGGTACAAAGGTCAAAGATAATCCTGCTTGCTTTTGTTATTATAGATTATAAACTGAAATTATAGATTTTTAGGCACAGTAATTTTTTTTTTTCATTATTGTGCTTAATAAGTGTATATTTTTAAAATATTGTTAAAACAACGACGTCTTAACACACATTTCCATAAACCTCTTACACATGTATTTACAACCTAAATGAGGAAAGCCTCAATACACCGTCTGTTGCTGTCTGCACAGCCAGACACTTCCACTTTGCCTGATCATCAACATTATTAGTCTGAGAGCTTGAATAAATCATGAACTTTTGCAGCTGACCAAGTATTATGTTAACTTTAAAGATGATATCTGCAAGAAGACACTGTTAAGATAGACACAGTGGTGATCATCCCTCAGTAGATGCATTGTGTCTGTTCATCCAAACAGAAAATCGGAATAAGAAAACATTTGTTTTATGGTCTTAGGATTGCCAGCAGTTAAATGGTGCAATTACGACATCATGTATTGATACAGTTTTGTGATGCACTTGTGTGTTCATAAACCAATTTTAAATGGCTAGAAGGTTGTTGTAGAAATCACATGATAGATAGTGGGTTTACAAGCTGCAGTGACTCAAGCAAATTTTCAGGCTCTGTGATCCTGACTTTCTGCCTTTGATCACTCATTAATCAGATTTAACACAGAGTAATTATAAATTTAAGTTAGTATTTAGGGATTACCATTAATCGACGCACTATTGCAGAAGCAGATGAAAGCGAGTTTTACTCATGACTCACGCAGTTTTGTCTTTGATTTAAATGAATTCACACAACCTCTCACATCTAACTTGACTTCCCCAGTGCAATTCTTAGTTCATCAATATAGAAAAAGCAGTTTAGCGCTAGTGGACTAAGCGATTTTTCAAAGGTAATTGTTTTGCCAAGACCATGAAACTAGGCCAAAGTGTATCATGCGCTTAATTATTCTGATTTTAATTTAATCTGTGCTCAAAGAAATAAAAGCTGTAAAATGTAATTTTATCATTTATTTTCTTTTAAGTACAAACAATTTTCATAAATATTTCCCTTGCGACCTGTAACCAAATGAGCAAATAATTGCTTTTCATTTTAAAAATATGCAGGTAAACACCCATTTACATAAATACAGACATTTACATATATTCTGTGCTGTGCTGCCATTTTATTCATTATTTGTACAGTTTATTCAGTTATGTATGATAGCTGCAAATCAAAGTGTCAAATGTCATTTATAAAACACAATCACCTAAAATCACACTTTAGGGGAGTTTTCATTGCACATGACAGGATTGCCAACAAAAGCATTTTTTTTTTTTTCTCTATTATGATATTCATGAAATGTACAGGAAAAAAAGAGACAAATCTCAATAAATATAAAAATATTACAGTGTATAGCTGGCTACAGTAACCCACCTGACATCACATGTGGTATTTTTGCAGTGGTACAGTGATATGCATATGTAAACATTTTCTTTTTCCGAAAGGTACGTTTTTCTCTTTAGGGACTTATTTGAATAGTGTTTGTAAAAATGAATCATTAATAAATAGTTAAAGATGTCAACAGCTGTATGAATCCGGCCTGTCTCTTGATGCTGTTAAGTTCATAATTTCATTGTGCTCCACAACTGTAACCTTGTTAAGGCCTTAAATAGGTCTTGAGAAAACACAATGTTTCACAACGCACAGCGTTGTTTTAATGCTCTTTTTCCCCCAGGCAGTACTCTTCTTATTAGACTAAGAGTAGTAGCGTTTTTACAAACTCTGAGAATGTAATAAATGTGTCCGCTTAACTTATTCTTCCATTACAAATTGCACAGAGTGGCTAATCATGGTCTGTTCACTACCTTTTGCCAATCTCATTTTGTCTGAGGAACTGAAGGTTGTTGACGCTGTCGGCTAGCTCAGGATACTGCTCCACCGACAGCACGTAATATCCATCGTAGCCTTGCACTCGTCCAGTGCTGAGAAGCTGCCTCTTCTCTCCCTCAGTCCATAGGCGGGATCCTTCCTCTCCGTTTCGCACCCGCTGCTGCTCCTGTGCCCACATGATAGCGAGAGCCCTCTGTCGGGCCAGCTCCAAAACACGCACCCTTTCCTCATCCAGAGACGCCCCGTAGCGCACGTGCAGGGTGAGAGCCCCCCTCTGAAACTCCACATCTGCGAAGCGCCGGGTGCGGCCACCTAGCACAGCTGTGGACTGCGACACCGTCACGTTCACCGCGTTCTCAAGTTCTTTCCGTCCGCTAGTAAGCCGCAGCGCTGCCAGGTCTGCTTCAGGAGAATTCATTTTAACAAAGAAGTGCGTGTCTCTGCCATCTATGATAAAGTGCAAGTCTTTCAAGTAAAGTGCGCCACTGAGGATGTTGGCAACCTTGACGCAGTCCTCATTAGCCAGGCTTAGTGCGCGAGTTATCACAATGCCCTTGTAAAGGGCCAGCATGATCCCGCGACCTATCAATGAATCGCTTGAGGCAAACCACAGCCAGGGTTTATCAGCCCTTTGGCTATGGCCGAACTCAACCTGTGGCAGATCCCCAAATGTTAGAAATGCTTCAGCTTGTCGAATGACATGCTGCTGGACTGCAAAGCTGGCCTACAAAAGAAGAAAATAAACATTTTATACAAACGTGTGGCTCTAGTTCCATTCTAGTTTCAGATGGTGACATTTTTTCTTTTCAAAGGGATACTACAAGAACTCTGCCCACCAACATGTGATTGGTATAGTCAACGCTACAAAAAACAGCTGTCAAACATCAGCTCCAATGTCATAGATGGTAGAGTCTAAACTGCAGTATGTTTGATGTGATCTACCCTTTTACCATTTTTTTTCTCCTCCCTTTTTAACTCTCTTATCACATTGGCAAAGGCATTTATTTCAATAAAAATAAAGGAAATAACCATAAATCAATACATTATCAGGGTCCCCGCGGGTCCTTAAAAAGTCTTGAAATGTCTTAAATACAATTTTCGATTTTTAAGGTCTGAAAATGTCTTGAATCCTGGAATTTTCCATATGAATGTCTTAAATTTCATGTGGGGTCTTAAATTTCATGTCCGACTCGTCATTTTTATTTATTTTTTCAACCGCAATTTGACCAGCACAACATTTGGGGGCAGCACTTCGTGGGTGCAACCTGCATCATACCATATGTCACATACGAGTAAGTGATTGATGAACGCGTAGCGCTGATGGTTCGCCACCACGGCATTTTGCGAAATCGCAAGCATGGGCAAAGACGATAAAGCTGTGGACAAGACCATGATTGTCAGGTCTCGCTATCTTGGTTCTCAGTTTTTGAGCACCTCAATGGCAGAAGACTTGCTGGAGCACTTTAAGGTAAGACTCTAAAAGTAACATTTAAAATGATTTGAATATGTTAAAATGTGTTTTTGTTTCCTAATGAATATTTGGGACAAAAATATCGATGCGTCCCAATTCTTGGATTGATTTAATTTTTTTTTCGAATGCGTTGCAAATTGATTATGAGCTTAGTTTTTGCAGATGGAGCTCTAGGCTAGTTTTTAACCGAACACTCAAATGCTCACGAAGAGCGCTCGTGCGTTCTGCTGAGTCTGAGAATGTAATTGATATATTGCTTTTATGACGCAAGATTAATGTAAACGCCCCACTGCAAACACCCTTGTACTTCGCTTCAACCTTTTCGAACTTTATTAATTATTATTTTATAGTAGGTTCAAGTGGTGTGTGTAAGGCATCTAAAGCACGCAGTGGCATCTGCTGTTAAAAACTAAACTAAGAATCGATTCGAGAGAGAATCGCAATGCATTCAGAAAAATTGGAATCGATCCAGAATAATTTCTCGATTAAAAATGCATCGATATATTGTCCCATCCAATCAGTTAAAAAAATTTTGTGGGTGGGTGACATCTAGGCATAGGACTACTGCATTATGGATGGAAGGCAGTGCTGTAAATAACTTTATTGTATAAAGCATTCAATATGCATTATGCTTCTTGCATATTTTTTATGTGAAAAGTAAAATTTAATTGAATTAAATAATGTAGCCCAGTTCATAATTAGACTCCAAATATCTGTTTTGTGCTTCTCAATTTTAGGTTAACAACGTTGACACTGAACCCTATCACATAGGCCCAATTCGTGGGCATTCACTATTATGGCTTAACTTGTTTCTCAAACCTTTTTTTCTTTCAAATCAAGGACCACTTAGCCAATAAAAAAAAAGAAAAGAAAAACTTGACATATTTGGCTTAATGAGCATCCCTAATGCATGTACAAATGCAGGCCATTTTAGTCTTCTGAAACCATGGCTAACTTCACCTGCTAATAATGTGCATGATTAGAAAACAAGTCATGAGAAGTGAATTGGAAATGTACAACGGTGTCACAGTCCATGTCAGTCATTTTTGGTTGATGACTTTTGCTCACAGACCTCTTTGGTAATCTGGCATGCCTCCAGTGGTCCCCAGACCACAGTTTGAGAATCACTATTTTAGACAAACCATCTAATCTGAGTGAACATGAATAAAAATGTTATCATTCTTGAGGTGGACTTTGTTTTGATTTTATTTTTTTATAATTTCAGGAGGGCACCAAGGAACTTAATTTAAGGAACATGCTTTCTGTGTCAATGGATGGACCCACAGTAAATTGGAAAGTCATAGATCTCCTACAACTGGAACATGCAATAAATTTCTGATCCTGATCTTTCCTACAATTGTCTGTCATTCATTAGGTCTATGCATAGATTATTGTATGTGCTTGCATTTATCTGTGTCTGAAACGACATAGAAAACACTAATCAGACCCTGAACAACATTTTCTTGGGGGAGAACCCCCAAACCCAGCTCAAGGCTATTAGGCAGCAACATTTAACCATAATTTAGATCAAGTATGATGAAATGGGCTTTTGTAATGTCCTGGGGCTGTCTTCCATGTCTTTTTCAAACTGCTATGAGGGGCCAGAATTTAGAAATTACCTGAAGTACCTTAAAGGCTGATAGTTTAAACATAGTCAACCATGTCAGGGTTGTAAGGTCAATCAGCACTTGGTATAAAAGTTTTTGTGACCCTTTGACCTGTCTTGAGCGTGGCTGTGGTGAGTTGTGCCACACTAATGCTTCGCCACATCAATCTGTGTTGTCGGACTGAACATTTTCCTGTATTTTTGTTTAGATAAAGTCTTAAATTTTCCCTTTAGAGGACTTAAAAAGGTCTTAAAAGTCATTAAATTTGCTGTTAAAAAATTTGAAGATACCCTGATTATTATTACATGCTGCAATAACGTACTACAATATTGAGGTGCAGATAATTGTCACTATTTGCATTAAGTAGTATAAATAACAGAAAATCCTGCTGTTTTAAAATAGTGTAATCTATAGCTTTTGCACTTAATGTCAATAGCATCTGTTGCTAAATATAAAATTTACACTTAGTGTAGGCATCCATTGCTATCGGCACTGTAAATAGCTTCTATCACTATTTACACTTTTAGTAAAATATTTTTTTTAAATTAGCATTCATTTTATTTCAATTGATTTTTCATAGTTTTAGTTTTAGTAAACTATAATAACCATTATGCTAGAATGTGGAGATATTCATCCAAAAATAAACTTACTGTCAGGTCGTCCCACACTTGGCTTTTGGCCAACTCGTAGGAGGCTTGTGTCATCTCAGAAATGGGGACAGGGAAACCAGGGATACTATTATGGAGATGGAATCCAAATGTGACCAGCCAGCTGTTCACATCTGTAGCAGATATCAATGAATAAATTTAAAATCATAATTTGCATGGGGGAAAATATCAATGTATAGCAGATATATTACTTGCAGGACTTGCTGCAATATGTGGATACAGTAGATGCGGTGAATCCATGCCATACCTGTTAAGTAGTCTCTAACTTTCTGCACTTTACTTATAGGGTTGTTGTTTCGGAACATATAGAGATTAAAAGGGCCTGGATTCTTGCTTATTTTCTCCCACTGCATGAAGTCAGGTGCAGTCCAGCGACCCGACATGATGTCATAATCCCGGACTCCAAAATGAAGCAGTTTTGTTAGAGGGTCATAAAGTCCTCCATGAAACCCAATCACCAACTGGATATCAGGATTGGAGTCTGAGTAGACTTCGCCATAAGCCGTATAATGAACTTGCTTGAGGAGGACACCATCGCTGCCAAAGACAGCCAGTGGCGTTCCTATGTTATCACAGGCTATGTAGAACTCCGCTCCACTGCTGATCTCCATTGCAAATAAGTGACCCTGCAGGTCGTAGTATAGAGATGTAATCTGTGAGCTGGAATGGTTGTAGACATGCGTTATCCTGCTTGAGTAGCTTAGATCAGCATAGAAGAACTGCAGGTGTTGTCCCATGCTGGACTTTGTGGAGACTCTTCTTCCCAAACCATCATAACGGTACTGGACTGACCAGCCACTGGATTTACTGTAGACACGTTCTAGGTGGCCATTGGAGTTGTACTGGAAGATCTCAGAGCCTCTCTGGCGAAGAAACCCATCTTCGTCCAACTCATACTGTAGGTCTCCTAGACGTGTTATGCGGTCTCGTAGGTCATAACGTAGGGGCATGATTCGTGCACTGTTTGCTGGACTCAGCAGGTGTATGTTCCCGTTTAAGTCATAGCTGTAGCGCCATGTCATTTTCTCATTGAGGTAGACGGTCTGCAACTGTCCGTCCACGTCATATTCATAGCTATACTTGGTGGCATTGGCGAATGGGCCAATCTTCATCTCCCTTTTGGTGACTCGCCCCATATCGTCATACTGGACGGTGATCCAGAAGAGCAGAGAACGAAAGAGCTCATACTGAATCTCTCGAACCCGACCATGCCCGTCAAGGTGTTTGGTGTAAGTCATTACAGACGTAGAGATGATCTGGTTGATGTCATAATAGATGACACCAAATTTGCCGAACTGCTCCACCTTCCCTGAGATGTCATCATACTGATAAAGGTCAATAGGCAGGGGGGTTTCATTGATGACCCCCTGAATACTCGTCACACGCAGACTACTGTCATAAGCGTAGTCGAAGCGAGCGTTTACCATCCCGTCCTCGCTGAAGCGGTAGATCTGCCGGTCTACCAGCGGGCCGAGCTGCCTGTATCTAATGGTGCATATAAAACCCTCACTCTGCAGATTGACTGTCTTCAGCACACCTGCTGTCTCATCGTAGGTGAAGCTGACGCGAGTGCTGTCGTACAGAACCTCTGAGAGTTTGTTGTGCCAGCGGTACCGGTAAAGGACTCTCCGTCCCGTGCCCAGCTGTGCCACTCTCAGGAGCCTCCCATCCTCACTGTAGTCTACAGCAACAGAAGCGTTGCTCTCAGGCATATGGTAAAGGTTGCGGTAGTAAGACACAGAGCGTATGGTCTCCATAGTGTATCGTGCCACACTAGGCATAGTGACTGCAGAAAGGCCTCCCTGAAGGTCATATTCAAAGACATATTGCCGCTGACTCGCCAGTATCAGGACAGTGGACTAGAAAGAGAAGAAAACAACTTGCATAAACCAGGGAGAATTAAAATTAACTAACTGTATGTCAATTGTCACACTAGTTGGGTAATCTTCACAACCTTACAAACCAGTGTATTCATAATAGATAATACACAAAAATAATATGTGACCCTAGACCACAGAACCAGTCTCAAGTCGCTGGGGTATATTTTTAGCAACAGCCAAAAAACATTGTATGCGTCAGAATTATTTATTGTTTTTTATGCCAAAAATCATAAGTATATTGAATAAATCTTAGTTCCATGAATATATTTTGTAAATTTCCTACCATAAATATCAAAACTAAATTTTTAATTAGTAATATGCATTGCTAAGAACTTGATTAATCATGTCTCTAGTTAATGAAAGTGAAAGTGACGTGACATACAGCCAAGTATGGTGACCCATACTCATACTCTGCATTTAACCCATCCAAAGTGCACACAGACAGCACTGAACACACGCCGTGAACACACACCCGGAGCAGTAGGCAGCCATTTTAGACAGGGGTGCATGGGGAGCAGCTGGGGGTTTGGTGCCTTTATTCAAGGCGGGAAAGAGCACTGTACATTCACTCCCACACTTTTAATTCCTGCAGGGCCAACACTCAAACTCACAACCTTTTGGATTATGAATCCAACTTTAACCATCAGGTCACGACTTTCCCCTAATCTTGATGTGGTCAGCTTCTAGGAAAGAACAGCTTGGGTGTAGATCCAAAATGCTTTCTTTTGTGTTCAATGGAAGAAATAAAACATCATGTGGAAGGTTTGTTTTTTAAAGGATGCATTGAGTAAAGGTGGTTAAGTCAGAAAAGCTTTACATTGGTGGTAAACTGTTTATATGTGGCAGAGTCTACTGACAAAACTCTTGATGTCTACTGCATATCGAAGACATCACTAAAAGCAATTTCAACTGGCCTGTACCTTCTCCAGATAAGTGTAGCTCCAGGTCTTCCCATCAGGAAATGTTCTGGAAAGCAGACGGCCTTGTCCATCATACTCGGCCCTCTCTGAGACAGAGCCCCAGTGTATGGCACTCAACTGGCCATTGCTATTGCGGGTGAGGTTGACAGGCAGCAGCTTGCTACTTGGCATCCAGAGAGTAGGTTGACCTGCTGTGTCATAACCAATCTTCAGAAGGAATTTACGGTGATCATCATAGATCTTTTCAATCCTCAGCGCTCGGTCATAATCAACAGACAAAATGTTCCGTCCATTTACCTTGAAGTGCAGGCGAAAGAGAGACACAAAATTGGTATGGCAACAGTAAAATGGCAGAAAATTGACTAGCAAATTGGCAGATTTTTTCATCTGTCAGAGTTGCCTTGGTTTCCGCCAGAAAGTTTGACTTGGGAAAATGAGTCTCATGATTAATACCGCAACTTTATAAAACTAAGTGGCTCAGTGGCACATTCAAGCTATTAAATCATCTTCCAGTGTAAGCAACATATAAATTTTAGAATAAACTTAACCACTGTAAAGCTTTTTTTGTACTCCTAGGTTAGCTGGGTGCCAAATTTACTTAATTGATCTAATTTGTAAGAATTTATATCTAAATAAAAAATATAGCAAGAAAGCTTGCAGGATTTTTAAACTGCATATTATGCCAGGTGCCATTTTCATGCCAAATTTAATTAGCAAGAATTCAAATCAACATAAGTATTTCAAAGAAATCGTGTGTGAGTTTTAAAATACCTGACAAATGTCAAGTGCTTTGATTTAAAAGATTTAAGAACAACACTGTCCTATGGTTTCTTTTAATAGGAAATATTTTTAAATGATTTATTTGTCCTCGATATTTGGGACTTTATTACGTACTCGTAACTTGCGTCCAAACACTGTGACCTTCGTCCTCGTCTGCTCTTTGCGAAAGCGCCATTCCACCAAGTTTTGCCCGCTGTCATCGGGCAGGGTCATGTTTCTTCGTGCCAGTATAGGAGAAGATGCGCCAGCCAGAATGTGTGGCTCAGTCTGGTAGTGAGTGTTCATTCCATTGGCATACAGAATCCACAAGGAACGGTCATAACCAATCACATAGTTGTTCTTCAGCTGATCTGCAAAATATCAAAGACAACATAAATGGCACAGACAGAAAGGCTAGAAAAAAATAAAAAATAACATGGAACACGAGGCTTACCTTGATGTAATGTGAGGACATTTTGAATTGCTGACTGGTTTGTAGTTATAGTTGCAGCTTCATCTCGTTCAAAACTTTCTCTTTCTACTGTAGAGACAGTATCCATGTCATAGGCCAGACTGGTCACCACTCCAGTAGGAAAAGTTACATTGGTCAGTCGTCCTTCTGTGTCATAGCTGAAAGAAATGTATAAAAGCCTACATTTAATGCAAACCATATGAATATGCATTTTTCCACTGGTCTATCTGTCTTAATGTTTATATTACTTCTGTGTCATGATGTTGTTCCCTAAAAATGGTTCAGGTCCTTTTCCAAATGTTCACCAAATATATTTACATGGAGTACTACTGAGATCTAATCATTTTAATGTTATACTTTTATGATTTAGTTCATTATTAGCTTGAAATTAATAACGTAATTTAATATTTAATGCAGTTCATGTTGTTAATTACAGCAAATGGAATATATTTTCTTACCATTTGTGCTTTTACATTGATATGGTACCAGATTATCCCATTTAAATCAATGTGATAAACGAGTTAGTTTAAAAGTAATCAAAAAAGTAGTCAAGATTATATTGTGTAATGTAATGGATTATGTTACTAATCACAATTTTTGGCATGTAATTTGGAATCAGTAACAATTTGTGATTAATCTACCCAGCTCTTTCTGTAGCCCAAATGGTGCTGGATGAATTCGAGCTGATTAAATTCTTGTTAAGTTCACTGACCCTAAATTTGAGCAATTATAGGGATGTTTGTCCTGGCAAGCAAAGAGTAGCGAGCAAAACTGTCAAACACTCTTACTCATAGAACGTTGTCCATCCATTGGCAGTGCTCTTGGTTGCCAGGAGACCACTGTTGCCATGGTAAGTTAGCAGCACCTGTTCACGCCCCTGTGTGCCAAGGGTCTTCAACCCACCACTCGAGCCTACAGTTAGCCAAATAACCTGGTTGTCAGGTGCAACGATGCGGACAGGAAGGCGGCTGGCATCCCGGCGAATCCGTAGCGTGTTCCCATGACTGTCAGCCACCGAGGTCAGATCTCCCTCATTGCTATAGCTGAAGTTATATTTGAAGTCTCCAGTGATCAGGTTGGCCGTGTGCTGGTGCGTGCCATTACTGTCAAACATGTACACTTCCTGCTCCCCAGAAGATGCCACTTCATACAAGCCCATGCTGTTAAGTGCAGGCTTGTTTTTTCCAATCACTCGAATGCGAATGTTTCCCAGGTCGGCTACATACAGGGTTCCATCCGGAGCTGCCACAAGAGAGGACGGCCCGTTCA
The DNA here is from genome assembly GCF_003368295.1 of Carassius auratus. Taxonomy (NCBI): domain Eukaryota; kingdom Metazoa; phylum Chordata; class Actinopteri; order Cypriniformes; family Cyprinidae; genus Carassius; species Carassius auratus. The sequence goes on along the minus strand of NC_039256.1, from coordinate 25,815,167 downwards.
GCCGGGCATCTTTAGCGAAGCCGTCTCCTGTAAGGTAACAATCACAGTTGACGTCGGTCTTGCAGTCGCAGTCTGAAGGCGCCCCCGCCAGGTGAGTGATCTCGCCATCTGCTGCCACGCTGCGTATGCGGCTCATCTTCCTCTCGTCTGTCTCCGCGATATACAGCTCTCCACTGAAGGAGATGGCGATGGCACTTGGGGATTCCAGATGGGTATGCGTGGCTCGCTGTGTTTCTGTCACCAGGATGTCTGTAGAAGGCATGGGGCAGTGAAGGGGTCTGCCCGCTGCCACGCTGACCTGCCCCTCCTCAGTGATCCGCAAAACCACACTGCCATCCAGCACAAACAATGAGTTATCCATCGGACTAACAGCCAGATCTGTCGGCCATTCTAAAGACACCTACAGGCAGATGAATAAGAAAAAATTATTTGTTGCCATTATAGTTTATATAACTCCACTTCCATTTTGGGATAGACAGATATTAGTAAACGCTAGTTTTTAATCCTACCCGCATACATAATAGTTTTTTAATCCATTATATTTCAGGCTGTATAAATTATCAATAGATATTTTGTTAACACCAATGTAAAAGCTTTAATGTTAACATTAAGAAACAACAATGAAGAATATTTTTACAGCATATGAATTTAGATTAATGGTATCTTCTACATAATATTATATTTTAAAAAATTATAAATATATAAGGGGTTTATTATGATATAACAACCAACTGGACGTACATTATCATGCTTATTACACAGCTGCTTGCCACATAAGTAAATAATTAGACGCAAAATATTGATTTGAGTTGAAATATTTGAGCGCAAAGCTTCTTTGAGGACAGCAGTTGCGAACAAGCAGCAAATTCAAACTAAACGGACATTTAAGGGAAATGGTGAAGTCAAACAACTTAATACAGAAAATTTCACCTCAAAAATAATTAAGGCAATAAAATAATTAAGACAAAAATGTTTTAAAACCTTACCAGTTTGTTAGTTCTCTTATAATCCATTATATAGTTCAAGCAAGAGTACAGCGCCGACTTCTGTTACTCGGATGAGCCTGTGTTATTAGCTTTTACCGGTTGTTATTGAGGGGTAACATACCTCTTAATGTCGCGACTGGCCAATCAGAATCAGGTATTCCACAGAGCCATGTAATAAATATATATATACGGCTGTCTGTCGACTAAAATTTTAAATCTAATTAATTACAGGGTGCTGCGATTAATTAGATTAATTAGTTTTCACCCCCAGCTCTTAATGCATTGTGTTTCCTTCAGGAGCATCAGTGAATACTGAACATTTTTTAATAGTTGTGTTTGAGTCCCTCAGTTGTCCTCAGTGTGTAAAGATGGATCTCAAAATAATACAGTCACTGCTGGAAAGGGTTCCAATAAGCAAAAGATGCAGGAAAACTGAAGAATTTGCAGGACATGGAGGATTTTTTAGTGTGTGTGTGACCCTCTTTGAAATCCAGGCTAAAGTCTCAAAATCTAACTATGAGATAACAAGCATTAACGTTTGATTTCAATCTTTAATTTCACTATGATTTCAATCTTTGACATTACTGTCCTTATTCAATGATACACATATCAATGTTACATTTTCACAGAATGTTCTTTACCTTATAAAGGATGATTTTATATAGCAAACAGTAAATCACCAAAAATGACTTTTTTTTTTTAGCTTTTTTTTTTTTTTTTTTTTTTTTTTAGAGTTTTCACATACAGGGTCATATCTATTTATTCAATAACTTCTTATATTCTTGTTCATTGTTAGTTTAAGATACTGATGCATTTGTGGTTTTGTGTTAAATTTACCTTACTGTAAACTGTTATCAATACTTATTTTTGTACATTTTGAGTAAAATATTTCTGTTCAAAAAATATTTTATATGTCCCATAATATATTGTGTATAAGAGTATTATGTCTAGATTTTTGCATTAGTATTGTATACTAAAACACACACACAACAGCTAATCACTGTGGCACTGCACTGTATAGTTAAATTAGATTAAAAAAAGTATAATTAAATCTGAAATATGTACTACGACCAAAACTCATGTAGGTCTCTGAATGGATCATGATAATTGACTTGAGTGTGTTGATTTGAGCAATTTGAACTTTTCACCTGATGGATGTCCATAACCGAGTCGCAGCTCAGGGGTCGAGCAGAGGCAAGGTCATTGGACCCCAGCAGGGTGGAGATGATGCCGTTCTGATCCACCTTCCGGATCACGGTCCCATCCACAAAGTAGATCAGTCCGTTCTTGTCAACGGCGATCCCTGGAGAGAAGAGAGGAAGGAACGGAATGTGCGGGTCACACAGCTGTGCTCTTTGCTTGCCTGATCCAGGCAGCGGGTACATGTGTCGTGTTTGGCTTCCCATTATTCAGGTCACTGCAGAAAGCATCGCCCTCAATTATTCACATCTTGCCTCCCACTGCTGAATTATTTCTTAAGGAGAAAGTGGAATAGGATGTATTAGAACATCCCTCCCTCCCTCTTGCATTTCAGCCTGTGTTCGCTCTCTCTCACTCCGTCTCGGTCTGTCCGTATGTCTGCTCAGGGTATTTGACAAAAGCATGGAGTGGGAAAGCATCAAACCCACTTTTAAACCCAAATTATGAAAGTGTGGGTTGCTATAGTAACCGCGGCTTGGAAAATGTGTGCCTAGCTGAGAGGTAGCACCGAGAGTTTGTGTGCCTGACAAAAACACTGAAGTGAACTGACGTTATAGCAGAAATCTCAGTCTCAACCGAGGAAAATGCATGTATGCATCAATGCCTCTGACTTTTTTAAAGTTGCGACAGCCAGAATATAGATCTCTGCGCACATCCCATCAATTCCACACTTTACGTACCCGTCTACACAGGAAATATGATACCTAATGTATCCATCTTTCAGTGCGTGAATTCGTGTGTGAATGACATTTCATTGAAAAACAATGAAAACATCTCTTTTTCTGCACGACGAGATTATATGCTGAAATAGGTTGTCTATATTCACCAGACAAGTGTGACGTTTTATAATTTATGTCGGTTAAGTAACGAATCGTTCAAAGCAGCTTCATCAATCCGTTGTGTCTGGCTCAGTCAAATAATTTAGTGCCTATCCCGGGGCTGTCAGTTCCCATTTCCCTTGTTGAAGCGCCAATCAAAAACCTCACTACATAATACAGTGTTAAAAGCTCACAGAGCTTTGGGATGAACTTTCATGTCAATCAAAGTGTGTCGTACGCCTCAGAAGATTCATCGCAGCCATTCCAGAAGTTTGAAGAACCCATGTTTCTCAACTTCTTCCTTGAGAAGAATGCATGACCCTTTTGATTATCAGTTATAATGATCCTTTAATAATACCTTTGGGTCCTGTAAGGAGAGCCTCAGTGGCTGGTCCTCCGTCTCCACACTGAGTTTCATCAAAAGGCAGACAGTGATCTCCGGTTCCCACCACAACCTCCACGTTCTGCTGGGACTCAGAGCTGGCCATGAGTGCCTGTGGGCTGTAGATGCGCCTGGAGTTGGTGTCGGACACGTAGAGCCGCCCCGTGATGGGATCCGTGGTCAGGTAGTAGCGGTGAGCGGGATTGTTACTTGGGGGAGAGACATATAAACAGTGGGAGTTATGAGCGAAGACATTAATCTGCTGTCAAGCCGAGCCAGTGCGACTCATAAATTATTGGTCTGACATTGCATTTGGAGATGGCAGATGAAATGAGAGAATGATTAGAATATTAATATCATTAAAGACGTTGAGAGAATCGCAGCATGTTTTTTTTCGCATCTATCAAAAGGGTGTGAGCTCCTGACAGATGGGAAAAAGAAAAAAAAGAATGTGTGAAAGGGAAGTAAATGTGATGTGACTGGAACGTATTTGCGGAGGCTGTGGTGACGACTTCAAGACTGCCAGATCATTTCAATCATTCCTGTTCCCTTGTGGGGAAAGGTTCTCTGCGATGTGCTGATGATATGCATATCTTAATGACTGTCAACAACTGATGGCTTTTCAGAACGCTATGCTTATTTGCATTCATTAATTCTGTCTCCCAATCAGCCTGCTCCTTTCTGAATGAGTTAATGCGGCCCCTCCAGACATGCCATTAGTGGTTAAATGACCAGTCGAGTCGAGACTTTGTGCATGTTGGTGTAGAGATCTGTGACCTTCTCCTCTGGGATCAGGCAAATCTTTTCACGTTTTATCAAAAGTGGTTTTAGGGCAATTCTTGCAGGTTGAGCATACTCTATGCGATCGATATCCTGGTCTATTTGGAAACCAATTCACACTCAGAAGCAATGGCCTGTGTAAAATCCACATGTGAAAATGTGAAACAGTGGTACTTCTTTAAGCTAGAGGCCCAAAGTGTCACCCACTGCATCATAATCCAAAGTCCTCTTACATATAGCCTCAGTAAGTCTTTTAGGCAGTCAAAAAAAGGTGATGTGGAAACATCTCTCATAAAATGTGCCTTGACATCATCTGGGATTAGTAACAAACCTGTGTTAGCTTTCTACAGACACCCTTTGGTCATTTCCATAAAAAAGTGCCCTAAAATGTTGCAACGAGTGATGTTTGTAGAAGGTTGCCCATTTAAAATTCAGTACACAATACATGCATGTCTTTTAAAACACCGGCATTGTGTTACATTTACTAAATGTAACTTACCTGTGCCTGAAATCCTTATTTCTTTGGGTAGTTTGAAAAAAGGAGGGAAACACATTGTAAGAACATACAGTATGACAAGTTTAGATAAAATAGTATACACTTACTCTATTTAATTTACATAACCAGTTGTCAGTCAAGTTCTGAGCACTACTGTATTTATTCTCCACAATTCTATTCTGAGTTTGCAATACCTCTAAAATTAGTCCTTAACAGTGTTTTCATTTTATTTCTATAGAATTTTAGTATTTATTCATAATTGTAATAGTTTTTAATTAATAATTTGATTATTGAATTAATAATGTTTGAACATTTTGAGCTTTGATTTATTTTTGTTTCAGTATTTATTTTCATCTCATTTTTAGAAATCTTATTTTTATTTATATTTACCTTTTTATTTTAGTTGTCATTTGAGTTATTTTAGAACTTCAGTTTAAACAAATATTTCAGTTAACTGCTGCAGCAAAATTATAAAAAAATGTATTTAAGTTTTTCTTCTAATATATATCTTTATTTTATTTTATTTCAGCTATACTTCAATTAATGACATTTATTTGTAAAAACAACATTGATTCTTTGAACACTGTATATAACAAAATGTTGAAATAAAATTTGGTAACACATGACTTTAATGCATTGCATGAACTTACTATTATAATAACAATACATTTTGTATAATTATATGCAAGTTACCCTAAACCAAACCCTAATCTTAACCCTAACCATATAGTAAGTCCATGTAGTTAATTAATATTAATCAGTACTTAAATGTATAACACATAACAATGACACCTTAAATAAAGTGTAACCTAAAATTGTAAAATTCTATTGTAAAATTCTGTAAATTTCAAAGAGAGTAGATTTTAAATAAAATAATGTCTTTGACAAAGTTTACGTTTCTAACAGACTGAAGCACAACACTGTCAAAACGTCTCTAAATTCATCACCTTTCAAACACTGCTTCTACTGCTATCAAAGCTTTGTTTACAGATTCACAGCATTCAACAATAACTTTCAAGACAATTACTGTCAGACTTCAAAAATTGCCTGCTGTGAGAATTGGTGTCGACATTATGCAAAATTTCAAGGCCTCCTTTTTATGAGGACTATAAAGTTTTGTGGATTAAAAATAGTTATGCTTTTAAATGTTTTGTAGAAAGACATTGTCTAGACCATGCCTCTCAGCATGCTGTGAGTAGTCACAAAATCTTTCCTCAGGTACTCTGCCAGATTTCCGTACAGCTGATTCGCCCGTCTAGTTGTGCTCACTCACCTGAGCTCCATGACACTAGTGACATTGCCTGATGGATAGATGCGTCTGATGTAATTGAAGTCGCCAACAAACAGGCTCCCGTCGATGCCCCATGCGAGAGCAACAGGAGCCAGCAGTTTATTTCCCTCCGCCTGCCCATTACAGCTCGGACAGGAGATGCTTCTGCGTCTGCCATTACCCATTATGGTGCTGATGATGGGAGGAAGCTGGGAGAGGAAGACGTTCTCACCATTTCCCTTATACAGGATCCCTGAGACACCAGGGAGAGTGGGAGAAAAAAAAAAACATTCTCAAAAATTAAGATTTTCAGATAGACTCAAGAAGAGAAAATTACTACTACTAATACAACTAATAAAAATAATACTAAAATGAAAAAATTATATTGCATTTGCAATAAAAAAAAACAAAAAAACAAAAACAGTATGCATGAACTTGATTATTCAGACAAGCAGAGAAATGCTATTCTTATCTGACTTCACAACCTCAAACGCTCTTGTAATCTATAAGAGGGATGGAGAGAAAAAAAAGAGAGAGCAGAACTTTTTTCTGGCTGTAATGGAAAGGCCTGAGCATATAACTCAACTAAAGATGAAAGTTCCTACCCTGGACATCACTATGAAAAGGGGGCACTTAGCGCTGTGATCTTCCCGAACTTCCGTTAGAAACTCCATTAATGTGGACATTGAAGTAGCACTTTGATGAGGAAGCACCAAAAAGAATTAAGCTGCTAAAGGCATCTGAGCGACCATAATGAACATTTTCATTAATATGGATGATTAGATTTCGACTTTTGAAATAAATTTGAGCACTTCTTGAGCAGTCAGTCTAGTTTAAAGCAGAATTTTATCTTTTTATTTATGTTGCTCTTTGTTATTTTGGTTTAACATCATTTTCCTTTCATTGCAATTTGAAATGGAAATGAGCAGAAGGATTAATATATTTCATCTGCAAAATAAAAAGCTATGCTATTGTTTGTGTCATTTCACTAAAAATGTTATTTTCTACATTTAAAATAATCTACAGTTATATTTTCTTGATATTTAGCATGTGAATCTATTATCTTAAAATAAAAATAAAACTTGTTCAGAGAAAAAACTTATGCCACACAATAGCAGTTTCTTTTGGCAAAACTATGATTTAATTTTTTAAGGATTATGTGTTTGTTTGTGCTGTCGAATCAGGGAAAATCTGTTCTCAAATGTGCAATATCCCCAAAAAAAAGAATACGGTCCTCAGGCATTAAATGTACGAACCAGAGACATTTCGATCACCTGAGAGGTGATTGTCTACTCAGCTGTGTGCTCTATTTTCCAGTCCCTATAATCTCAGCTTCAAAAACCTTTGATCGCTTCAATCATTTCAACACCACTTTCAGTCCAAGACTGAGCAGAGGAGCTTGGGTCATTACAGATAAATATTTCAGTCCTGTGAAAATTTAACTTGTTTCTTTTTGGGGTTGGCTTCAAAGAGGAACTTCAAAGGGAAGTGCCATGCCCAGGGCCATAAATTATTCATACTGAGCAACATGTTAGACTTCCAACACTTGCTTTGGCCTATTAATCACATCAATAACACTGCACTGAACTCCACTCCCATTGGCTGGCCACTACAACTCAAGTTCAGTAACTAGCTACCTCAGTGGCTACAACCATCATCTCTGCTTTTGTAATTGGTTTAGAGGCCGAGTTTTATTAAAACTAATAGGAGTCTGAAAATGTTCAGTTTAAAATGTCTTGTCAAGGCTCAAGGTTCAGCCCAGTTTCAAGTTCTCTTTACTTTATTTTTTTATTATTTGTGCAAGACAAACCAGTGTCAGAAGCAGAGCAGAGAGACCTTTTTGCTTGTTTCTATTGGAGGTTGGTCTACTCCACTCCGATCACGGAAATTGCAGAAAATAGACTTGTTTTCTTTTCTTTTTTCTAGGTAAGTTCTGGACTAACTCTTTTTTGCAGAGGCAGTTTTAATTAGCATACATTCAGCATAGTGTGCTTTAGCTGTATAGCGCTTTATATTCATACTTTATGTACTGTATATAATTCCTTTAACATAGAGTGGTTTTAGGCTGGACGATATATGACGATGTATAACAAGGTATAAATGATCTCAGCATTCAGATCTAGCCTTATTGTATTTATTTTGTGTAGCAGATATATCAGACAAATGAGTGAATGTAATTAAAGTCACAAAACTGAAGTAATTTCGTTGTTTTTCACTGAAAGATCGAGGTATGGCATTTTAATTAAACAATGTGAGACTGAATGAAAAAAAATCAATAAAAAGAATTTAAAAGTTGCATCTTCAGATACATCCCCTGTTAAAAGCACCAGCTATTAAAAAACAGCCATACACATTCAGACAGAAATCTTCGGCTTGTTGCATTGCATATTGCGCTGTTTTGACCGTCCTGCCACGAGCATTGTTTTAAAATGGTATGCCATGCTAAAGAAAAAAGAAAATATTTGAAAACATGTCAAAAGCATATAATTCAGTCGCACTCTGTAATAGCTGTTTTTGAACAAAAGGAAAGCTGAATGTGAACCTGAAAGCAGGCTAATAATACAGGCCAACTACATGATTTGCAAAATATGTAGATTTGTGCCTATCCTGAAATGTATTCTGTCACTGTGTAGACAAATCAAGTGCATCCAGTGCCAAGTCGCATCGGGCATTCCTCTTTAGTGTGATGACTGTCACTTTAGCAGCAAGAGTGGTAAACTGTCATTGGCTGATATCAGCTGTTAATTCACAGAGAGCTTAAAATGACCCCAAACCCTCTGCATTCTGAACTGCATGCGAATCATGGCTAATGTCTTCCCATGTGCAGCTAAGCAGGGGTGCATAGCAATTGTCCTGCTTGATTAGGGCCTGCCATTGATTAATTGATTGAGAGGAGGACTGGAATGAAGACACAGTCCAGAGGGGATCTCGAGAAACACCCGGACCAATAGAAGCTGCTTTTCTTATTCAGAGGTCTACACTGTACCAATTAAGTAAGATGAATTGGTCTGGGTGGCTGCTTTTAAGTGTGACTCAACAACAGCCACTGACCTTGACAGCAGAACAAACCAATGACACTTCTCACTTACTCAAACTGTGTGATTGCTGCATTGCATTGCCCTAATCTTATTATGCACTGCTCACACTACTTATGAACCACTGTTCAAAACTAGGAAGAAAATAATGAACTACTACATCTACAAAGATCTGACGGTAAGTCCTTTGCAAACCCTGTGCTACAAGAACAACATTAACAATATATTGATTGTAATAATCGACATCGCTGCCACAAAGGCATTGTGGGTGGTTGCCAGGGCACAGTGTTCTGTATGGTTTCTTACTAACAATGTTCAATATCTTTAAGATACTTTGTTCCATAGATGTGATTCAGCTCATCTCCCTCAGCACAGGTCTATGGGATTAATTTTTGTTTAATTTTTCATCATCCTCAAGGAACAATAAAACTAGTTGCTGACCTCAACAAGTCACATAATTTAAGCTATTCATAGTACAAATTGTGTGCAAACATTGCAAGAACTTCCAATTGCACTTCAAACAAGGCTGGGACAAACCCAACCATTTGGTTGTTTTCAACCAACTGTTGTGTTAGATGTTTAACCCAAAGTTCTGGGCAGAAACCCAACCGTTGGGTCAAAATGCTGGGTTTGTCAATATTAACCCAGCATTTTTTTTGAGTGTACATGCAGCATCACAAAATAATTACCCTTAAAGTGCATGTTTTTCATGAGTGTTTACCATTAACATGCATGGAGGCTGTAAAATGTGGACTGATTATCTTGTGACTTTATGGTTAGACCTTTAGGTGAAAAGCAGTCGATTTGTATTGGCCACTCTCAGCTACATGTTAATGTCTATGAAGTACAACAAACTCTATAAATGGAAATTTCATTCAATGTCATCTACAGTAATGTAATGCTTATGCTTATTGATTATTCACTGAGCAAATATGCTGATCAAATAGCAATGGGATAAATAAAACTATGTTGTAAATGTCAAGCAAACAAGCTGAATATCAAATATTCTAGGTGTTCTGCAGCATTCATAAAGAGGTGTCAGACTAAGCAGTCTGCCATTTCGAAAGAAAAAAAAAAACAAACCAAAAAGGTTAAGGATTGACACCTATAATGGGGTCCAGAAGTCTGAGACAACTTTTTCCCCTAAAATTAAACTTTTAGAAAGGAACAAATAAAATGATAAAATAGAAACAGGGAAACATCTAAAATTGTTGTTCTTCACTAAACATATTTTTCCTGTTTAAAACTAGTTAAAACATGAAAATATTTAAAATGAAGTTGAGACTAAAAGAAGAATCACTAATTACATAAGCAACTTAGTAACACTGATCATGTGAACTCATTTATACTGATGGTTAATTATTCTTGCTTTGTTAAAAAGTACAATATGCTCTTTGGGTCATTCTCAAATCGTGCTGCATGATCAGGTTTTACACAAACTTGTGGAATTCACACTGCTTGTGTACTGCTCTCAAAACTACAAACAATATTTATTTCTCAAATTCAGCAAAATGTTTCAGTTCAACCTTTTCATTTAAACTCTTATGTTTTTTATTTGGATTGAAAATAGAAGCATTTTTGTATTAGCTTTGTGGACAATATCATAACATTTTCAAGATAAAGATTGTGATTA